>NC_053125.1:25924009-25936509 GCF_010015445.1 Perca fluviatilis | reverse complement strand
TGCTCCGATTATCGTAAAATAATCTGATCAGATGTTCCTGCCGCGCGTGGTGTGTTAAGACCGCTCTCGTCTGCTCGGAAGGACGTCAGGACCGCTCCGATTTCAAATCGGAGATATCCAACATGTTGGATTTATTTGGCCCGATTTCTCCTCGTGTGTGGCCTCCCCACTCCCCCCTCCCCCCGGGGACAAACGAGCATGCAGCCTGTGTAAAATAAATAAAGTCGATGCGCATAACTACATCCACAACTGCAGTCCACCAGAGTACATGGAAACGAATATATGAACGTTTATTAATCTGTGTAATACTTAACGACATTTCTATGAGAAAAAAAGAAATCACCTCCGTATCACGATGTAGCTGAGTATAGTCCATGCTCGCGTCGTCTTCTTGGACCATCGCCTTTTCTTTTCGGTTAAAAAACACACTACAAACTATCGCCACTGCATCCTCTTCGTCCGCAACGATTGTTTACTCCGAAGTCACGTTTGCTCTCGAGGGATTTTGCGAGATTTTCCCGTCTGACCTGGGAATGCTCGGGAGTCAAATCGGTTCGTGTGCGATGTGTTGATTTTGCCGTGCGCTGCGCACCGCACACTGTACGACCAAAACTGTTAGACCAGGGATGTTTTATCACCGTGTGTGGGGGGTCTCTCAGGATTGGAAAATCGGCCGACAATTTTAAAATCGTCCAGTGTGAACCAGGCTTAACGGTAGACTACAGAGAAAGAGGGATATTTTTACGTCAGTTTCAGAGCGTGTACAGAAAGGCGTCTATCAGCAGGGATCGTAGAGTGCGTGTCGGGGGAATAGCGCGGCCACGCGCTTCACACCGCGAGCGGCCACGTGCGCCATTCGGCAGAAAAGGGAGAAAGGAAGAAAAGAGTCTGCCGCTGCTGGGAAAATATTTCAGTCTGAACTAGGGCTGCACGATTATGGCCAAAATGATAATCACGATTATTTTGATCAATATTGAGATCACGATTAATTATCACGATTATTTGTTGTTTTATTGTCACATAATTATATAATTATAACTGCTTTTACATCCATATTGTGCTACATTCCTCCTTTATTGAAGGATACTGTGAAGGAGCCATTTCAGCTGTTGTGCGACCGCTTTCCACACATGCACGTTTGCCGTGAAAGATACAGGCAACGCAATTTTCTGTTCACGTTAACGGCGCATGTGGTGCCCGGTATCTACCGGACGAAATAGCTACACGGATTTCTGTGGCTCATTAAACTGCCACTTACATGTCTGCGTTGCGCTCTGATGCTCCGAAACCCACGTTAGAGACAACATAAACATCGCTGAATGTCACGCTAGTAAACACTAATGACACGTTACACAGCAGGTAGCGTTAGCCTACCGTTAGCTACAATAAACACTAATAACACGTTACACAGCAACTAACGTTAGCCTACCGTTAGCTACAGTAGCTGACTGCTAAACAGTGTAGTGTGTCTGTATTTCACTGTAGGATTCCAACAGCGGGACGTCCAACAGTCAGCTGCTAAAGCTATGAGCTAAAAGACACAAACTAGCACCAGTCACTGCTGTTGTCTGAAAAACAAAACAGCCGGGACAAAACGTTGCGTTTACTGGTAAACTGGTAAACATCGTGACCGGCTTATGATGACCGACTGCTACCTGTTGTGGAGTTTTCCTCCCGTTACTCTGTCCTCTGTGACTGTCTACATCTAGAAACTAAGCTGCGCGGTGCAGGCAGGGAACAGCTCTGATTGGCTCATGGAGACATGTGATCAGACAGTGGTTTATGGAGCGCTAGATTGGCTTTGCAAAAACAGTTCTATGAAGAGAATGACGCATTTTAAATATCGCTCGATCACGCAAATTTGATCATGGGAAGCCGAAATTGTGATCGTGACTAAAATTCGATTAATTGTGCAGCCCTAGTCTGAACCGAAATAAGGAACCGAAATTTGCGTTCTAATCCGGTCCGAATACTACCGTATGCGTAGGAACGAGGGTTTCGGTACCCAACCCTACTCGTGGTTGAGGCTGATGACTCATGACTAGGGTTGGGCATCGTTAAGATTTTTAACGATTCGGATTCCGATTCTTCCTTTCGATTCCGGTTCTCATCGATTCTCGATTCCGATTCTTTGAGCGCTGGACTTGAAACAAATAAGAGGAAAGTTTTATTTTGATTCAAAGGTGGGGGTCGCAGTTTGACGGAGGCTTTTTCAACGTAAAATAAAGCCACGCTAGAGCGCCGCTTACTGTGCATCCGAGGCTGCAACGCAACAAGCGCCCGGTCGCTACGGAAACCGAAACTTGCCCTATGTTAAATTTGGAAACCCCCGTGATCAGATTTGAAACCAAAATCCTCCAAAACGATCCCAATAAAGAAACGATACCGATGGAATCGTAATTTTTTGAACTGATTCCAAGTAGGAATCGGTTCTCGATGCCCAGCCCTACTCATGGCGTCCCTCTGCTCCTCCCTTTTCCCCCAGGTCCCTCAGCTGATCTCGGGGGAACCCGAGCCCCCCCTCACCATCGTGGAAAGCCCGCCCCCTCCCTGCATGGAGCCCGGGGTCGGAGGTCAGCAGCCTGCAGGGGAGCGAGAGGACACGCTAACAGGTAACGGGGAAAGTTTCTCCGGCTTTTCTCCACGCTTCCTACAGGATGTGGCAGACGTTGCTCTGTGATTGGTTGTTTCCAGGGGTTAAAGTGGGGTGGAACAATCCAGAATGGCGTTCCCTTCGCACCTTCCACTAATAAGTAAACTAATCTAATTGGCAGTTTCATATGCTGAACAAACTTGTAAACACAACACTTATACATATTATTTATCTTTTTTTAATTGTGTATATATGTGTGTGTGTGTGTGTGTGTGTATATATATATATATATATATATATATATATATATATATATAATATATATATATATATATATATATATATATATATAGTACAAGGCCAGAAGTTTGGACACACCTTCTCATTCACTGCGTTTCCTTTTATTTTCATGACTATTTACATTGTAGATTCTCACTGAAGGCATCAAAACTATGAATGAACACATATGGAATTATGTACTTAACAAAGAAGTGTGAAATAACTGAAAACATGTCTTAAATTTTAGATTCTTCCAAGTAGCCACCCTTTGCTTTTTATTAATAAGGGAAATAATTCCACCACATAATGAACCCTGACAAAGCACACCTATGAAGGTAAAACCATTTCAGGTGACTACCTCATGAAGCTCATTGAGAGAACACCAAGGGTTTGCAGAGTTATCAAAAAAAGCAAAGGGTGGCTACTTTGAAGAATCTAAAATATAAGACATGTTTTCAGTTATTTACACTTTTTTGTTAAGTACAAAATTCATATGTGTTCATTCATAGTTTTGATGCCTTCAGCAAATCTGCAAGTAAATATTCATGAAAAATAAAGCGCATTGAATGAGAAGGTGTGTCCAAACTTTTGACCTAGTACTCTATATATAATATATATATATATATATATATATATATATATATATATATATATATATATATATATATATATATATACACAGTTGCTTCTTAGAAAGTATTGTTTTTTTTGCCTGAACTTTTGACTGATGTTCCACATTTCAGGCCTCAAACATAAAGATATAAAACTGTAATTTTTTGTGAAGAATCAACAACAAGTTGGTTCCAATTATGAAGTGGAACGAAATTCATTGGCTATTTCAAACTTTTTTAACAAATAAAAACTGAAAAATGTAGTGCAAAATTATTCGCCCCCTCGCCCCTAAGTTAATACTTTGTAAGCGCCACCTTTTGCTGCGATTACAGCTGTAAGTCGCTGGGGTATGTCTCTATCAGTTTTGCACATCGAAGACTGACATTTTTGCCCATTCCTCCTTGCCAAACAGCTCGAGCTCAGTGAGGTTGGATGGAGAGAGTTTGTGAACAGCAGTTTTCAGTTCTTTCCACAGATTCTCGATTGGATTCAGGTCTGGACTTTGACTTGGCCATTCTAACACCTGGATATGTTTATTTGTGAACCATTCCATTGTAGATTTTTGCTTTATGTTTTGGATCATTGTCTTGTTGGAAGACAAATCTCCGTCCCAGTCTCAGGTCTTTTGCAGACTCCATCAGGTTTTCTTCCAGAATGGTCCTGTATTTGGCTCCATCCATCTTCCCATCAATTTTAACCATCTTCCCTGTCCCTGCTGAAGAAAAAGCAGGCCCAAACCATGATGCTGCCACCACGCCATGTTTGACGTGGGGATGGTGTGTTCAGGGTGATGAGCTGTGTTGCTTTTTACGCCAAACATAAGCGTTTTGGATTGTTGCCAAAAAGTTTGATTTTGGTTTCATCTGACCACAGCACCTTCTTCCACATGTTTGGTGTGTCTCCCAGGTGGCTTTGGTGGCAAACTTTAAACGACACTTTTTATGGATATCTTTAAGAAATGGCTTTCTTCTTGCCACTCTTCCATAAAGGCCAGATTTGGCATGCTTGCGCACTGATTGTTGTCCTATGGACAGAGTCTCCCACCTCAGCTGTAAATCTCTGCAGTTCATCCAGAGTGATCATGGGCCTCTTGGCTGCATCTCTGATCAGTCTTCTAATTGTATGAGCTGAAAGTTTAGAGGGCCGCCGGGTCTTCATAGATTTGTAGTGGTCTGATACTCCTTCCATTTCAATATAATCGCTTGCACAGTGCTCCTTGGGATGTTTAAAGCTTGGGAAATCTTTTTGTATCCAAATCCGGCTTTAAACTTCTCACACCAGTATCTCGGACCTGCCTGGTGTGTTCCTTGTTCTTCATGATGCTCTCTGCGCTTTACACGGACCTCTGAGACTATCACAGAGCAGGTGCATTTATACGGAGACTTGATTACACACAGCTGGATTCTATTTATCATCATTAGTCATTTAGGTCAACATTGGATCATTCAGAGATCTTCACTGAACTTCTGGAGAGAGTTTGCTGCACTGAAAGTAAAGGGGGCTGAATATTTTTGCCGCGCACTTTTTCCAGTTTTTTATTTGTTAAAAAAGTTTGAAATAGCCAATGAATTTCGTTCCACTTCACAATTGGGACCCACTTGTTGTTGATTCTTCACAAAAAATTACAGTTTTATATCTTTATTTTTGAGGCCTGAAATGTCGCAAAGGTCGAAAAAGCGTTCAAGGGGCGAATACTTTTAAAAGGCACTGGTATATATATATATATATATATATATATATATATATATATATATATATATATATATATATATATTGATACATGTTATACTTGTCTTACGTGTCCTTATTGCACCGTGGGTCGGAGAGAAACCTATCTTCAACTGCTCTGTATGTCTGGCACATATTGCAGAATTGACAATAAATTTGACTTGACTTGACAAATAGCTAATAAAAACCAAGCTGATCAGAAAAATGAACACTTGGACAGACATCAGCGTGATCAGAACTACCTAAAACTACAGAAACCATCCTTGTTGGAAATGTATTTGATGTCTACTTTGATATTTATTTTTTTAAAGTTTGGCCCATGTCCCATCCGCAGCTAGCCAGAGGGGGGCTTATGACCTGTACTGCATCATCCCCTGAGTTCGGTCAGTTCAGCTCTCTGAACTCCAGTTTCATGTCTCTCTGTCAGATCCGCCTCGGCGCCGTGACCTCCTCCTCGGCGGTGACGCTGCCGTTCCTCCCAAACCAAAGAAGCCGCGGGGCCTGGGGCGCCCTCCTCCCCTCCCTCCCCCGGCCTCTCTCCCTGGATAAGGTCTGCAGCCTGCGATGAATACCGAATCTGTAGTTACCGACGGAGTTATTAACCTAGTCTGTGATAAGCGCTGTGACATCATATCCTGTTTTTCTCCTCTGCAGGTGAATGCAGCTGTTAACAGTTTATTGGCTCCTGGTTCAGCGACCAACTCGCTCACCCAGACTGTCATCACCTCCCATGCTCTGGTAAACACTGTGTGTGTGTGTGTGTGTGTGTGTGTGTGTGTGTGTGTGTGTGTGTGTGTGTGTGTGTGTGTGTGTGTGTGTGTGTGTGTGTGTGTGTGTTAGGGCTGGGCAATATATAAATATTATATATCGTATCGTGATATGAGACTAGATTTCCTCTTAGATTTTGGATATCGTAATATGCGTGATATGACATAAGTGTCTTTCCCTGGTTTTAAAGGCTGCATTACAGTAAAGTGATGTCATTTTCTGACCTTACCAGACTGGTGTAACTGTTGTTCTACTATTTGCCTTTTCCCGACTTAGTCATTATGACCACATTACTGCTGATTATTTATCTGAAATCTAAGTGTGAAGATATTTTGTTAAAGCACCAATTGTCAACCCTAGAATATCGCCGCAATATCGATATCGAGGTATTTGGTCAAAAATATCGTGATATCCGTATATTTTCTCCATATCGCCCAGCCATAGTGTGTGTGCGTGTCTGTCTTTGTGTTTGTGTATTTCTTGGCCATGTAAGTGACACCGCCACACAACGCTGTGGCGATCCCATGGCCGCCGCCACCACCGAAGCTTCAAATATTCACTGTGGATTAGTACTAGGAGTGGGGGGGGGGGGAAAAATCGATACACGCGTGTCGCGATAATATTTTTGTGGCAATACTGTATCGATACACAGACTCGAAGTATCGATCTATTATGATATATGTGTTGGTCAGTTTGTCTGCTTGACAATCTGATTTTGCAGCAATAAAATGGAAGTGAGATGAACAGACAGAGATATTTATCTTTTAGATAAAACAGATGTTGACAAATCCCTTTGGGGACATCATTTGAAATTGGGAAAAATTTGAAGTTGGAAAAAGGTAATACATTGCATTATCAGAATATTGCAATATGTTTAAAATCGCAAAATATGTAGTGATTGATAATTGTATCATGAGGCCTCTGGTGATTCCCACCCTAATTCAGTACCGAACTTTAAAGCAGTGTGTGTGTGTGTGTGTGTGTGTGTGTGTGTGTGTTGTGTGTGTGTGTGTGTGGCGCGCGCGCGCTCGCTTCGTTCAAGATGAACTGCGCCTCGCCTGTAAAAAGTCGAGGAGGCTGAACAGGAAGTCACAGAAACACTCACATCCTGTTAGGTCCGATTCTGATTTGATAAAATGTTATCAGACCCATATATCAGCTCCTACACAGTCTCCAGTTGTTATTATTATGACAGAGCAGCTGTGAGAATGCTCTACATGTGATCTGTTGCTGATTTTATGATTTCTAATTACCAACAGACTGTAGATGATCTGTAATCTGATCAGATTTAGTCTCTCTGACTTCTAAACGTCACAATCAGCCTCACTACATGTGTTCTGTTCAGAATAAGCCTTTAAAAATCAGACTAATCACAGTTACAATCCCTCCGATTCAAAATCAATAAAAATTTCATCATGTTGAGTCGATTCTAAACCAATCAGCTGAGAATCCGGCGTTTCCCAGCATGCCCTGGGCCTGCTTATCGTTGCTCACGCGTGCGTGACGTGCGGGACACAAATCTGTCTGTGTGTGTGTGTGTGTGTGTGTGTGTGTGTGTGTGTGGTGTGTGTGTGTGTGTGTGTGTCTGTATGTCTGTGTGTCTGTGTCTGTCTGTCTGTCAGTGTGTTTATGTCTGTGTGTCTGTGTCTGTCTGTCTGTGTGTGTGTGTGTGTGTGTGTGTCTGTGTGTCTGTGTGTCTGTGTCTGTCTGTGTGTGTGTGTGTGTGTGTGTGTCTGTGTGTCTGTGTCTGTCTGTCTGTGTGTGTGTGTGTGTGTGTCTGTATGTCTGTGTGTCTGTCTGTCTGTCTGTCTCTGTGTCTCTGTGTCTGTCTGTCTGTCTGTGTGTCTATGTCTGTCTGTCTGTCTGTGTGTCTGTCTCTCTGTGTCTGTCTGTCTCTGTGTCTGTCTGTCTGTCTGTCTGTCTCTATGTCTGTCTGTCTGTCTGTCTGTCTGTCTGTCTGTCTGTCTCTATGTCTGTCTGTGTGTCTGTCTGTCTGTCTGTCTCTATGTCTGTCTGTTTGTGTGTCTGTCTGTCTGTGTGTCTGTCTGTCTGTCTCTATGTCTGTCTGTCTGTGTGTCTGTCTGTCTGTCTCTATGTCTGTCTGTCTGTCTGTCTGTGTCTGTCTGTGTCAAAAAGAAGATCATTGCAGTGTTTTTATTCATGTGTCCAGACTCCGGTCCTGCTGACTCCGAGTCCTCTTCCCTCCACCATCCACTTCTGGAGCACGCTGAGTCCCATCGCGCCTCGCTCCCCGGCCAAACTCTCCTTCCAGGTAATACCCCGAGCCCACTGTGCATAGCCCTGATCATCGCAGCCAGCTGTAACGAGCTGTAATATACCATACAATACCCCGAGCCCACTGTGCATAGCCCTGATCATCGCAGCCAGCTGTAACGAGCTGTAATTATACCATACCCGAGCCCACTGTGCACAGCCCTGATCATCGCAGCCAGCTGTAACGAGCTGTAATATACCATACAATACACCCGAGCCAACAGATTTAGACTGAAATAAGTTTGGTATGCCCAACACCAAATACACAATACACATATAGTACAAAGATGAAGACTCATCAACAGTCATGGTAGAGAAAGGTGTCTCATGATGTCCTCTGGTCAGATCTTAACTGGCAGCCCTCTGATTTAGTTTTAGCTACAGGATAGACTGATGTGTCTAAATATAATGTCTCACATGGTAAAGTCAGTTTAATGCACATTTCTACGATATTTTTTTTATCAGAATTTGCCTTTAGGGACATTAAAAGCCAGTGTACTAGGTACACAGTTACCACCGCAAGGGACCACCACCGATTTTAAAGTACCCGCAGGGGACACAAGTACCACACGGGACACACACTACCACGGTGCCACCAGTGACACCAGGGGCCACAGTACCGCAGGGACCACCACTACACACGATTTTTACAGTGACACAGGTACACAGTACTTACCACAGAAAGCTTCACTCTACACAGGGCACACAGTACACAGGGTGACACAAGTACACCACCGGGAAACACTCTACACAGGGAACACACATTCACAGGAATTACACAGGACCTACGCCGCATTTTTACCCACGGTACACAATACACCAGGGAACCTACGGTGCCCAAGTACACACCACCGGGACCTGCGGTACCCGCAGTACACACCGGGAACAGCTCTACACAGGAGACGCTACAGTACACCACGGGAACACCCACACAAGGGAACACACGTACACAAGGTACACGCAAGTACACAGGGTACCACCACAGGGACACCACGGGACCACACTCTCACAGAACGTGCACAGGGTTGCACAGTACACAGGAGATTTTACAATTACAACGGGACACCACCAGGACACACGCAGGGACCCCCAGTACCCGCGGGACCCACACCCTGCGGGACACACTCTACACCACGGGACACAAGCACACCGCGGGACACACTCTACCACGATTTTTTGAGGTACACCACGGGACCGCACCTCTACACAGGACACACAGTACACGGGACACACGCACTCTACACAGGGCCTTACCACAGTATGCAAGGATTTACAATTACACAGAGGAATTACCACAGGACCCACCACGGGACACCACGATTTTGCCATTTACACAGGGTACCTACCGGGACACGCTCTACACGATTTTTACGGTACACAGTACCCGCAGGACCACACTCTACACAGGACGCACGGTACACAAGATTACCACAGTACACAGGAACACCACGGGACCTACGATTTTTACCAGTTACACAAATTTTTACCACCCGGGACTACCACGATTTTATAGTTACACAGGAAGGTACCCCCGCCGGGACACCTCTACACCACGATTTACACGGTACACAAGGAATTTACCGCGGACACACTCTACACAGGACACAGTACACAGGGGATTTTTACAACATACGGGACACTCTACACAGGACACCACAGTGCCTGGGTACACGGTACACAGGGTGCTGCGGGACTACCACCGGTGCACAGTACACAGGGTGCACAGTACACTGCGGGACACACTTACGCGGGACACACTCTACACAGGGCACGCGAACAGGGTACACAGTGCAGGGACACCCCAATTACGGTACACCGGGATTTTCTACGAGGACGCACGATACACAGGGCACACAGTACACCGCAGGGACACACTCTACACAGGACACAGACTGGGAATTTTACTACGGACCACCTCACCACGGTACGGTGCACAGGTTACCGCCGGGACCACCTCTACACAGGGCACACAGTACCTGGGGTGCAAGTTTACCTGGGGTACACCACGGGACCACCTACGGTTACCTGCAGTACCCACCAAGGTGCACGGGACACACTCTGGGGCCACACAATTACACCAGATTTTAAGTTACACAGGGACCACACCTATACACTGCGGGACACAATTCTACAGGGGCACACAGTGACACAGGGTACCACCACAGGACCACACTTTTGCTACACACCACGATTTACCCACAGTACACAGGGGACACCTCTACCTGCGGGACACCTCTACACCACAGGGACCACACCCTACACACGGGACACCTTACAGGTTACGGTACACACAGGTGCAGTACCACAGGACCACAGGTACACAGTACCGCAGGACACACTCTACACAGGGACACAGTGAAGGGCACACAATTACACAGGGTACACAGGACACGATTTACAATTACCTGGGGACTATTCCTTCTGGTACACCCGGGACACCAGGGATTCCATTCCCCCATTCATTACCCATTCTTTGGTTACACCAGTACATACGGGACCACCTCGCCTAGGGCACACATAACGGAATTCCATTACCAGGGTCACACTCCATACCATTCCCGGGGCACTGGTACCCAGTACTGGACACCTGGACCCAGAGCACCCGTTACCAGGGTAACAACCACCGCCGGGAACCTAAGGGCACACATTTACACAATTTGGTACACCGGGTGCACCACAGGGACCACGGATGGATTTTGGGATTGTACCAGGGTGCCGCATACCGGGGAACACCCTACGGGAAACTCTAGACCCGGGACACACTCGTTCCATAGGACACCACGGTACACAAGGTATGGAGTACACGGGACACGGGGACACTACTGGATTGTTACGGTAAACGGGAACTGCTACAGGGACACGTACCAGGGACTGACGCCTCGCAGATTGTCCTGGGTCCTGTCCCTGGGATTCCTGGTCTGGGGTCAGTCCTTTGGCGTGGTTCGTCCCCTAAGATTCCTGGGCTGGTCACTGGGTTCTGAGTCCTGGGATTCCTGGGGACAATCCTGGGGTCGGCCCTGGGTACCACTTAGGGGCGGTCACAGGACCCTGGCTACAACTCCGCGGGCTGGTCCCTGAGTTCCTGGGTCCGGGTCCTGGGTTCCACTTGGTCTGGGGTTGGTCCGGGGTTGGTGGGGACCGGTTCCGGGCGGGATCGGGTCCGGCGGGGTTGGCGGGATTTCTGGGTCTGGCCGGGTTAAGGGGCCTGGCTCAGGGGTCCTGGTCTGGCGGGTTGATCTGGGTCCTGGTCCTGGGTTGTTGGGGCCTGGGTTGGTCTGGGGTTTCCGTGGCCATTCGGTCCATTCCTGTCTGGGATTCTATTGCCGTTCCGTCCTGGGGTTCCACTTACTGGGGTCCCTGGGATCCCGATTCCTGGGGCTTGGTCTGGTCCCTGGGGACACAGACTGGGTCCTGGTCCTGGGGTTGTTCCTGGGTCCTGGGGTCCCTGGTGCCTGGGGTTGTGGTCCTGGGTTGGTCCCTGGGTTCCTGTCTGGGTTCTGGGGTTCTGGGTTTCCTGGGTTCCACAGGTCTGGGTCTGGGTCCTGGGGATTTTCCTGGTCCTGGGGTTGGTCCTGGGGCCTGTGGTCCTGGGGTCCCTGGTCTGGGTCCTGGGTTGATTTTCCTGGTCCCTGGGTTCCTGGTTGGTCTGGGTCCTGGGTTCTGGGGTCCCGTTGGACCTGGGCCTGGGGTTCCTGGTCCTGGGTCCATTCCACAGGGTCCCTGGGGCCACTGGGGTCCTCCATTTTCCGGTGGTCCTGGGTTTCCTGGTGCTTTCCTGGGTTCCATTTTCTGGGTTTCCTGGGGTTGGTCCTGGGTTCCTGGTTGGTCTGGGGTTGGTCCTGGGTTTCCTGGGTCCTGGGACCATTCCTTCCATGGGTTGGCCACAGTGGGGTTGTGGGGTTGTTTCCTCGGTGGGATCCTCCTGGTCGTGGATATTCTTCCTCATCTTTCAGACTATGGTCCGTTTCATTCCACCTCCGTTTCATTTGTTTTTTCCTTTCCGTGTCATTTTGTGTCCTATATTTGGTCCTTGTCCTTCCATTTTTCTTCTTATGTCCATTTTGGTCTGTGTCTGCCTTCCTTCCTTCCTTCTTTCTGTCTTTCGGGTCATTTGTTGTGTTTCCAGGTCGGGTCGATCGTGGCTCCATTCCACTGGGGCTATTTTCCTGTGGTCGTCACTGGTCAGGGGCTGTGGTCCGTTGTCATGGCTTTCCGTTGGGCTCAGTGGTCTGTCCCGATTCCTGGG
>NC_053125.1:25896509-25916509 GCF_010015445.1 Perca fluviatilis | reverse complement strand
TATATGTGTGTGTATATACGTATCTGTGTGTGTGTGTGTGTGTGTGTGTATGTGTGTATATACGTATCTGTGTGTGTATGTGTGTGTATATACGTATCTGTGTGTGTGTGTATATATATGTGTATGTGAGTGTATATACGTATCTGTGTGTGTGTGTATGTATATATGTGTATGTGTGTGTATATACGTATCTGTGTGTGTGTGTGTGTGTGTGTGTGTATCGGGGGGGGGGGTAGAGTGATAGAGTGGTAGAGTGATAGAGTGATAGAGGAGGAGGAGGCTCACCTGGTAGTGAAGGCAAACGTGAGCAGCATGAAGCTGATCTGGATGGAGAAAACTGCACCGAGAGAGAGAAACAGAGTTCACTGTGTGCGTCACCTTTAGACCTTTTTTTGTAAAACATGACCAACGAAGACAGACAGAGAATGTCTGCGTCCCGAATTCCAGATTATTTAGTACGTCAGAAAACCTCACGCTGCGTCCCACGCACTATTTTTAACCCGTAAGTCACGACTTCAAGTCACGCCTTGGCAGCGTTCCAGCGTGTCATCGTCCAGGTGACCAGGGACTGAGTGAAAGTCGGGTTAGTTACGTTGACGTACAGCTGATTTGTGCGTCTGATGATAATAAAATAATGACATGTGGCAACACAGTCACAGCCGGCTAGCTGAACATAGTGCCGTTGGCGGGGTTCAGGATACATATCCCACAATGCAAAGCGGTAGTAACGACAACGTTCCTAATAACTGACATACGGACAGAAACAGTGGAGCTCTGTACCGTCAATAATGCTCTAATTTACATTTCTACATATTTAACTGACTGTCTGTAGTGTGTGTGTGTGTGTGTGTGTGTGTGTGTGTGTGTGTGTGTGTGTCCCTGTGTGTGTGTGTCTGTGTGTGTGTGTGTGTGTGTGTGTGTGTGTGTGTCTCCCTGTGTCTGTGTGTGTGTCTCCCTGTGAGAGTGTGTGTGTGTCTCTCTCTGTGTCTCTGTGTGAGGTGTGTGTCTCTCTGAAAGTGTGTGTGTGTCTGTGTGTCTCTCTATGAAAGTGTGTGTTTGTGTCTCTCTGTGAAAGGTGTGTGTGTGTCTCTCTCTGTGTCTCTGTGTGAGGTGTGTGTCTCTCTGAAAGTGTGTGTGTGTCTGTGTGTCTCTCTATGAAAGTGTGTGTTTGTGTCTCTCTGTGAAAGTGTGTGTCTCTGTGAGTGTGTGTGTGTGTGTCTGTGTCTGTCTGTGTGTGTGTGTGTGTGTCTCCCTGTGAGAGTGTGTGTCTCTGTGTGGTGTGTGTGTGTGTCTCTTTCTGTGTCTCTGTGTCGTGTGTGTCTCTCTGTGAAAGTGTGTGTGTGTGTCTGTGTGTCTCTGTGAAAGTGTGTGTGTGTCTGTGTGTCTCTCTGTGAAAGTGTGTGTGTCTCTGTGAGTGTATCTCTCTGTGTTGTTTGTGTCTCTGTGGTGTGGTGTGGTGTGTGTGTGTGTGTGTGTGTGTGTATCTTTACACATTTCATTTTACAGGGAAATGAGTGGGAATGAATGGGGGGGGAAAAACTGCTGAAAAACGTAGGGAAACTTAGGATCACAACAGCAAGGAGGCTCACAACACACACACACACACACACACACACACACACACACACACACACACACAGAGTGTACTGACTGATGAGGACGACCAGCAGCAGGCTGGTGGGGTCCAGCTCGATGTTGGGGTTGCTGAAGGTGTCGCAGAAGGTGGAGTAGATGATCAGGAGGAGGACGACGCTGCTGATGGCGCCGAACGGAAGCTTCCTCCGCTCCAGGTACTCCCTGAAGAAACCACGGCACACCTAAACACACACACACACACACACACACACACACACACACACACACACACACACACACACACAAAGAGAGAACAACAGCTCACTTACCTACTGTTTCCCCAACCGGGCATGCTTGTGCTGCCTTCCGGAGGCGCCGTGGGGCGCCCCTGTTAGCAATCGCAGCCATTTTAAGTCAATGCTTGATACCCCACCAGCCGCGCGCGTGAAGCGGCTCTCCGCTCCGCCAAACATACGCGAGAGGTCTATTTTCACGCGAGCCGCGGAGCTTTTCAGACTAAATGAATGGGAGCCTATGGAGCTAGACGGCTAAATGAATGGGAGTCTATGGAGCTAGACGGCTAAATGAATGGGAGTCTATGGAGCTAGATGCTAAATGAATGGGAGTCTATGGAGCTAGATGCTAAATGAATGGGAGTCTATGGAGCTAGATGCTAAATGAATGGGAGTCTATGGAGCTAGACGGCTAAATGAATGGGAGTCTATGGAGCTAGATGCTAAATGAATGGGAGTCTATGGAGCTAGATGCTAAATGAATGGGAGTCTATGAGCTAGATGCTAAATGAATGGGAGTCTATGGAGCTAGATGCTAAATGAATGGGAGTCTATGGAGCTAGATGCTAAATGAATGGGGAGTCTATGAGCTAGATGCTAAATGAATGGGAGCCTATGGAGCTAGATGCTAAATGAATGGGAGTCTATGGAGCTAGACGGCGAAATGAATGGGAGTCTATGGAGCTAGACGGCTAAATGAATGGGACTCTATGGAGCTAGACGGCTAAATGAATGGGACTCTATGGAGCTAGATGCTAAATGAATGGGAGTCTATGGAGCTAGATGGCTAAATGAATGGGACTCTATGGAGCTAGATGCTAAATGAATGGGAGTCTATGGAGCTAGCGGGGCTAAATGAATGGGAGTCTATGGAGCTAGATGCTAAATGAATGGGACTCTATGGAGCTAGATGCTAAATGAATGGGAGTCTATGGAGCTAGACGGCTAAATGAATGGGACTCTATGGAGCTAGATGCTAAATGAATGGGAGTCTATGGAGCTAGACGGCTAAATGAATGGGAGTCTATGGAGCTAGATGCTAAATGAATGGGAGTCTATGGAGCTAGATGCTAAATGAATGGGAGTCTATGGAGCTAGATGCTAAATGAATGGGAGTCTATGGAGCTAGACGGGCTAAATGAATGGGAGTCTATGGCGCTAGATGCTAAATGAATGGGAGTCTATGGAGCTAGATGCTAAATGAATGGGGGGTCTATGGAGCTAGACGGCTAAATGAATGGGAGTCTATGGAGCTAGATGCTAAATGAATGGGAGTCTATGGAGCTAGATGCTAAAATGAATGGGAGCCTATGGAGCTAGATGCTAAATGAATGGGAGTCTATGGAGCTAGATGCTAAATGAATGGGGAGTCTATGGAGCTAGATGGCTAAATGAATGGGAGTCTATGGAGCTAGATGCTAAATGAATGGGAGTCTATGGAGCTAGATGCTAAATGAATGGAAGTCTATGGAGCTAGAGGGCTAAATGAATGGGAGTCTATGGAGCTAGATGCTAAATGAATGGGAGTCTATGGAGCTAGATGGCTAAATGAATGGGAGTCTATGGAGCTAGACGGCTAAATGAATGGGAGTCTATGGAGTTAGATGCTAAATGAATGGAGCTAGATGCTAAATGAATGGGAGTCTATGGAGCTAGATGCTAAATGAATGGAGCTAGATGCTAAATGAATGGGAGTCTATGGAGCTAGACGGCTAAATGAATGGGAGTCTATGGAGCTAGATGCTAAATGAATGGGAGTCTATGGAGCTAGATGCTAAATGAATGGGAGTCTATGGAGCTAGATGCTAAATGAATGGGAGTCTATGGAGCTAGATGCTAAATGAATGGGAGTCTATGGAGCTAGATGCTAAATGAATGGGAGTCTATGGAGCTAGACGGCTAAATGAATGGGAGTCTATGGAGCTAGATGCTAAATGAATGGGAGTCTATGGAGCTAGATGCTAAATGAATGGGAGTCTATGGAGCTAGATGCTAAATGAATGGGAGTCTATGGAGCTAGACGACTAAATGAATGGGAGTCTATGGAGCTAGATGCTAAATGAATGGGAGTCTATGGAGCTAGACGGCTAAATGAATGGGAGTCTACGGAGCTAGATGCTAAATGAATGGGAGTCTATGGAGCTAGACGGCTAAATGTGTCTCTTTCGCCTGATTGCCGTTGAACAATCTCAGATTTTATTGTAGTTTTTGCGAGTTCAACATGGATTATAGGTCGAAAGTTGAATGAACGAGTCCTTATGTCCTTTTGATTTCTTACAGGTTGAGTCGTTGAGTCTCCATAGACCTCCATTCATTCTGCACTGGGCCGTGTGAGCGCCCCCACATGGAACCAGAGTGGAACTGCAACAAGGTCAGAAGCCGCAGTATCCCCGATGGAGGAAGTCCTCCCCTCAGCCCTTGTGTTGTCTTCCTGTCGACCACGCAACTTTCAGTTTTTCTTCGTCCGAGATTTTAAATTAAAACGCTTTAATGCTTTGGTCGTCTTTTTTGTTGCTTTTCCTAATGTTTAGTCGTTTTTACGATGTTTTTTTCCCCTTTTCCTGACATTTTTGTCACTTTTTACAATGTTGTTGTCGGTTTTTTTTACAATGTTTTTGTCGGGTTTTTTTACAATGTTTTTGTTGGGTTTTTTGTTGGGTTTTTACGATGTTTTTCTCGGGTTTTTTACAATGTTTTTATCGGGTTTTTACGATGTTTTTCTCAGGTTTTTACAATGTTTTTATCGGGTTTTTACGATGTTTTTTTCACCTTTTCCCGACATTTTTGTCACTTTTTACAATGTTTTTGTCGGGTTTTTTTACAATGTTTTTGTCGGAATTTTTACGATGTTTTTGTTGGGTTTTTTTACAATGTTTTTACGATGTTTTTCTCGGGTTTTTTACGATGTTTTTGTCGGGTTATTTTACAATGTTTTTGTCGGTTTTTATTGATGTTTTTTTTTGTCGGGTTTTTACGATGTTTTTCTCGGGGTTTTTTACGATGTTTTTGTCGGATTTTTTACGATGTTTTCCTTCGGGTTTTTTACAATGTTTTTATCGGGTTTTTACGATGTTTTTTCAACTTTCCCGACATTTTGTCACTTTTACAATGTTTTTATTCGGTTTTTTTAATAAATGTTTTGGTTGTTTATTTTTTTACGATGTTTTTGTTGGTTTTACGATGTTTTTCTCTTTTTTTTTTTCAATGTTTTTATCGGGTTTTTACGATGTTTTTGTCGGGTTTTTTCTGCACTTTTTCTTTAATGTTTTTGTTGTTTATGAAGCTTTTCCCGACGTCTTTATCACTTTTTTCCACGTTTTTTGTCACATTTTCCGATGTTTTTGAAGCTTTTTCAATTTATTTCAATGTTCTTTCATCAATGTTTTTTGTCAAATGCTATAAAAATAATCCAAATGAAAGTAGTGACCTGATCATTTATTTTACTTGTGAAGAGCGTTGTTTGGAACCATCCATGTTAATTTTTTTTTTTAGACAATTTCATTGAAAGAAACCCAAAAATGGGTCAAATTTGACCCGAGGACAACACGAGAGTTATTAGACATCCTACCCACCTGACCCAGGACCAGAGGAACCACGACGGTCATGAAGAGCTGAGAGAAGATGGAGGAGAAAGGAACGGCGGAGGAGGAGCCGAGCTGGAGGAGGAGAACCAGGAGGAGGTTACACAAACACTGTTACTTACACACACAACACACACACACACCACACACACACACACACACACACACACACACACACACACACACACACACACAGATATGTACATTGACTTATCTATCTATCTATCTATCCATCTATCCATCTATCTATCGCAGGGCTGCTCAAACTAATCACTTAAAGGTCTGGATCTCATTTTTATTTCAGCTCAGAGGTCCGGAACGATTGGCGATAAGAAAATAACAGTTAATCAACTCACTTTGAACTTTCTTTTTTCCAGTTTATTTATCAGTGTTTTTCTAACGTTAATGTGCTTCTGTCTGACACTTTTTTCCCCGTTTTTATCAAAGCGTTATCGCCTTTGAATAAAAAGGGAATTTTAACGCCCTTTCCGTTTTTTTATTATCTCCTTTTACGAAATGTTCCCGCTGTTTTCCCGTGTACTGTATATTAAACATCACTAACAATTTATTGATCAATAGAAATAGTAAACCTTCATAACTTCTATATCGGACAGACCTGCCCCCACTGCTAAAAATTTACATGACACACACACACTGGGCGTGTGCGTGTCGGCATAAACAGGAAGCAGATGGTCGGACGTTACTCTCAAGGGGGTAAGCCTCTCTCCCCAACGCGTAGCTCCTATGGCGCCATTTTGATGCTACCTAGCTCTCACCCGCTGTTAGCTGTTAGCTGTTATTGACTCCCATTCATTTTGACAGCGAATAACTTTACATCTGAAGCGTTTAAAGACTCTATTTGTCCGTTGTTTATTTCTAAAGAAACACGACAATGTATAAAAGGTACCTCACGTTATGGCTCCGTAGCAGACGCTTTTATAACAATAGGCTAACGATTGTGTCACATAGTAGAGGAATTACCGTATAGTACAGGAGAAGCTCGCAGGCAGTTTGGACTTACATTAGCTGTTTAGGTTTAATTACTAATGTTAACTAGCATGTTAGTGATCAGTAATTAGCCTGTGCTTATGTTATCTCCTTACATATACCTACGCTCTCCGTCTCTGTAAGATTGGGAATGATTGAGATTTCTCTCAGCACAGCTACCAGAAGACTTCACACTTTCAGACAGGTTGCTCACGTCACATCTACGTCTTCAAGCTCAGTTGGAGGCTGCGCAGTAAAGCAAGAGATCACCGGAAAAGTGACTTCTAATATCCTTCACTGGTCTCGGTCCAGAGACACTGGATCTGTTGGTCCATTTATATTACGGTCTATGGTTACTCTGCGGTTAAACATCATGGATGTAGAAGTTGAAAATAAAGACTATACTTCAATTCACCGCTGGATCTCTTTTTTTGGTCTGAACGCACCCTCGTATTTACTGTCTGGACATAAAAGTGTTACCAATCTTCTCAGCTGGCTCTCAGTAAGAAGGTGGCGAGCGAGGTAAATAATGAGGTGAATGACTTACAAACAGCAGCAGCAGCACTGGAGTCACTACGATTCCCTGCAGGACAGAAAGACACGATTAGAGCTCCGCCTCCACGCACAGCTCACACTGATGTTCAGCACCGCCCCTTCAGAGGAAAACTCACCAGGAAGCTTCCAAACGCTGAGTTAAAGATGGCAGCAGCCTGGAAACACACACACACACACATACACATACACACATACACACACACATATACATACACACACACACACACACACACACACACACACACACACACACACACACACACACACACACAGACACGGAGACACACACACACGGACACACACACACACACATATACATACATACACACACACACACACACATATACATACATACATACATACATACACACACACACACACACACACACACACACACACACACACACACACACACGGAGACACACACACACACGGACACACACACACACACGGACACACACACACATGGAGATACACACATGCAAACACACACACACGCACACACACACACACACACACACGGAGACACACACACGGAGACACACAACACACACACACACAGACAAAGAGAGACACAAACACACACACAGACAGAGAGAGACACACACACACACACATACACACACAGACACACACACAGTATTACTTTTCATTATTACACCATTTGTCAAACACTGGTGGATGATAACCTAAATGTGTTATAGTGTGTGTGTGTGTGTGTGTGTGTGTGTGTGTGTGTGTGTGTGTGTGTGTGTTACCTCGTTGCCTCCGACAGCCTTGGTGAGAATAACAGCCGAAGAGACCGGAGGGGGCATGCAGCTCACCGTCTGTAACCTAGGCAACCACAGCAACCGGATGAAGAGGAGGGGAGAAGGAGAAAGAATCGTCATCAAGAACATTTCTCCTTCCTCTGCTGCGGTTCTTTAAAAAGGTCAGAGGTCAGGGTGCTCGAAATGTAATCGCGATCATTATTTCGGCTCCCGACGATCACAAAAACTGAATAATCGAGAAAAACTTATTTAGCTCGTTACGTTTAGAGAAGTAAACTCTTATTTTCTCTTTGTGTTCTGAATGAAAAAATAAAATTTAGCATTAAGGCAAATTTCACAGTTGTATGTGTTTTTTTTCTGTTGAAACTTTTTCCACTGTTTTTTTAAAGTTCAATAATTGCAACATCTTTCCAGAAGCCAACGAGTAATCGTGTTAAATTATCGCAATTTCAATATTGACCGAAATAATCGTGATTATATATTTTTTTTCCTCATCATCGAGCAGCCCTAGAACAACAGGAATTGCACCTTTAATGTCCGTCCACTAAAAGTGCTGTTTGGAAAGGATCCCTTCAGAGACAGACCTAGATATAACTTTTGCTTATTATAAAATAGCCCCTAAATCGCCATCACCAAACCCACCAGACTCCAAATAAACTGTCATTTCTGCGTGTATAGAAATGTGTAAATGTGGTTGACCTCTTTTATCCAAAGCGACTTCCAATTAAAACTTACACACCCCGAAACCAGGGTGGTGATTGTTGGAACAGTGGAAAGACAAACCAAAGAGGACTTTTAAGTTTTACGATTATAAAAAGACTGTTTTTTTTTTTGTTTCGTTTTTTATAAATGGAGTCTGGTGGGTTTGGCGATAGCGATGTCGGGGGGCTGTTTCATGTCAAAGAAAAAGGATCTTACTCTTTAACAAAAAGGTCTGTCTCTGTAGGGATCCATCCCATAATATTAGTCAGACAGACAGTTATCTGATATATAATATAATAATATAATAATCTGAGCCTGTCAGTGGTAAAAACTGCACGAAACTGACGGTGCACAATTGCCCGTTAAGGTTACATTGCCGCTAGTTTCCTGCTTAAAAAGGTGCTCTAAGCCAGTGTTTCTCAAATGGGGGTCCGTGTACCCCTAGAGGTACTTTGGAGTACTGCAGGGGGTACGTGAGATTCCTTTTAGAAATGTTAATTTCAAATATATCAGTCATGCATAATTCCTAAAATTAATTTAGTTATGGATTTTAAACATCTGAAGTAACATTTAAGTGTGTTTCAGTTACAAGCTTGTTAAGTAAATCAGACACTAAATGGTGCAGAGCTGTAATGTACCTCTTTATATACTTTATATAGACTTTTTTTCTACCAAAAATGCTTTGCCCTAGTCCAGGGGTACGTGGCTAAAAAAAATATTTCAAAGGGGGGGGTACATTATTGAAAAAAGTTTGAGAACCACTGCTCTAAGCAATGTTGGGTGACTTCTTGTTGACGTTCAAAGTATTATCAAACAAAACGAGGCTAGCTCGCCCCTCACTCCTCCTCATCCCGAGAGGTTTTTATAGTGTGTTCAGGGGACAGGCAGCTAGCAGATAGTGAGGAGATGTTTTTTACAGTGTGTTCAGGAGACAGGCAGCTAGCAGATAGTGAGGAGATGTTTTTACAGTGTGTTCAGGAGACAGGCAGCTAGCAGATAGTGAGGTGATGTTTTTTACAGTGTGTTCAGGAGACAGACAGCTAGCAGATAGTGAGGAGATATTTTTTACAGTGTGTTCAGGGGACAGACAGCTAGCAGATAGTGAGGAGATATTTTTTACAGTGTGTTCAGGAGACAGACAGCTAGCAGATAGTGAGGAGATGTTTTTTACAGTGTGTTCAGGAGACAGACAGCTAGCAGATAGTGAGGAGATGTTTTTTACAGTGTGTTCAGGAGACAGACAGCTAGCAGATAGTGAGGAGATATTTTTACAGTGTGTTCAGGGGACAGACAGCTAGCAGATAGTGAGGAGATGTTTTTTACAGTGTGTTCAGGAGACAGACAGCTAGCAGATAGTGAGGAGATGTTTTTTACAGTGTGTTCAGGGGACAGGCAGCTAGCAGATAGTGAGGAGATGTTTTTTACAGTGTGTTCAGGAGACAGACAGCTAGCAGATAGTGAGGAGATGTTTTTACAGTGTGTTCAGGGGACAGGCAGCTAGCAGATAGTGAGGAGATGTTTTAGTATCAGTGTGTACAGGGACAGACAGCTAGCAGATAGTGAGGAGATGTTTTTTACAGTGTGTTCAGGGGACAGGCAGCTAGCAGATAGTGAGGAGATGTTTTTTACAGTGTGTTCAGGGGACAGACAGCTAGCAGATAGTGAGGAGATGTTTTTACAGTGTGTTCAGGAGACAGACAGCTAGCAGATAGTGAGGAGATATTTTTTACAGTGTGTTCAGGGGAAGACAGCTAGTAGATAGTGAGGAGATATTTTTAGCAGTGTGTTCAGGGACAGACAGCTAGTAGATAGTGAGGAGATATTTTTATAGTGTGTTCAGGAGACAGACAGCTAGTAGATAGTGAGGAGATGTTTTTTACAGTGTGTTCAGGGGACAGACAGCTAGCAGATAGTGAGGAGATGTTTTTTACAGTGTGTTCAGGGGACAGACAGCTAGCAGATAGTGAGGAGATGTTTTTTACAGTGTGTTCAGGGGACAGACAGCTAGCAGATAGTGAGGAGATGTTTTTTACAGTGTGTTCAGGAGACAGACAGGTATAACTAGTAACAGGATGCCTAATGTCTCTCTCCAAACCTAACCTAACCCTAACCTGAACCTTAAAACCATTTGAAAACACCTTTTAAAAAGGTCTGTCGCAGAAGTCAGGACAGACCAAAATGTCCTCACTTTTCCAAAAATCTCCCCAAACCCTGAAACTGGTCCTCACAAATATAGATGGACAAGTACACACACGTTGCAGTGAATGTGACTCTTTGTGTGCGTTCATAACTCGCCCTTCAGGTACGGTCAGGCAGGGACCTAGAAATAAAGGATGGCATTCACACACAGAGCCACACACACATACACACACACACACCACACACAGCCACTAACACACACACGCTTACGCACAGAGACACACACACACACACACACACACACACACACACACACACACACACACAGCCACTAACACACACACACACACACACACGCTACGCACAGACACACACACAGACGCACACACACACACACACACACACACAGCCACTAACACACACACACACGCTCATGCACAGAGACACACACAGACGCACGCACACACACACACACACACACAGCCACTAACACACACACACATGCTCATGCACAGAGACACACACACACAGACGCACGCACACACACACACACAGCCACTAACACACACACACACACGCTCATGCACAGAGACACACACACACACAGACGCACGCACACTCACACAGGGCCACACACACACAGAGACACACACGCACACACAGCCACAAACACACGCACAGACACACACAGACGCACGCACGCACACACACACACACACACACACACACACACACAGACACACCCTACCCTCTGAGCAGCCATTGGTCGATGGCGGTGAGCGCGAGCACTTTGAGCAGCAGCCAGACGACCAGCGGGAAGAAGACGAGCGTGAAGGACTGAACGAACAGGTGGAGCCGGACATGAAGCAGCGCGCTGGTCAGCTCCTATAGACACATATCATTACATCATTACATCATCACATCATTACATCATCACATCATTACATCATTACATCATCACATCATCACATCATTACATCATCACATCATCACATCATCACATCATTACATCATCACATCATCACATCATCACATCATCACATCATCACATCATCACATCATCACATCATTACATCATCACATCATTACATCATTACATCATTACATCATCACATCATCACATCATCACATCATCACATCATCACATCACATCATTACATCATTACATCATCACATCATCACATCATTACATCATTACATCATCACATCATTACATCATCACATCATCACATCATTGCATCATCACATCATCACATCATTACATCATTACATCATCGCATCATCACTCACACATTCATCAGCTGATATAACGGTTACTTCAGGGCCGCGTATCGCCACTGGTGTCCTGACTCGATTTGAATCTGAATCACAAGGTACGCATACGATTTGATTCCATATGGATTCAGTCAGTGATAAATCAGTGATAAATCAGTGATAAATCAGTGGCAGAACCAAGTTCCCCTGATGCGAAAGAGATTGTCAGAGAACTGACGCTGTTATGAGGTCTAGGTTCACCGAATGAATGTAACTTGAAGCCTTTTCTCAGATCTAGCGATGATTGTAGTCGGACCTCTTTAGCAAGCTTTGTCCTTAAGCCTTCGGAGTGTTATCATCTGCTCCGGTGTTTCCAACGTTTTAGACACCGTTAAGGTGAAAATAACAGGCCAACACGATGTGAAAAAGAGACGCCAAAATGACCACAGAGACCCAAAACGACCCCACAGGGAAACACATGACCAAAAAGAGACGCAAAAATCCACAGAGACTAAAATCCCACAAAGAGACACAACATGTACGCGGAAAATTATTTTTTTATTGAAAATTAAAACATTTTCTTGCCCCCCTGCCAAATATACACATCATCACAGTCTTCCAGGAGGCTATGAAATACACTGAAGTTATACAAGGAACCCTGGTGCATTATTAAATAATACCACTGTTATGTGTGTGTCTCTCTGTGTGTGTGTGTGTGTGTGTGTCTCTGTGTGTGTGTGTGTGTGTGTGTGTGTGTGTGTGTGTGTGTGTGTGTGTATCTCTGTGTGTGTGTGTGTGTGTGTGTGTGTGTGTGTGTGTGTGTGTGTGTGTGTGTCTGTGTGATCTGTGTGTGTGTGTGTCTCTGTGTGTGTGTGTGTGTGTGTCTCTGTGTGTGTGTGTGTCTGTCTAGTGTGTTTGTGTGTCTGTGTGATCTGTGTGTGTGTCTGTGTGATCTGTGTGTGTCTCTGTGAGTGTGTGATCTCTGTGTGTGTGTGTGTGTGTGTGTTCTGTGTGTGTGTGTGTCTCTCTGTGTGTCTCTGTGTGTGTGTGTGTGTGTGTGTGTGTGTGTGTGTGTGGATCTGTGTGTGTGTGTGTGTGTGTCTGTGTGTGTGTGTGTGTCTCTGTGTGTGTGTGTGTCTGTCTAGTGTGTGTGTGTGTGTGTGTCTGTGTGATCTGTGTGTGTGTCTGTGTGATCTGTGTGTGTCTCTGTGAGTGTGTGTCTGTCTAGTGTGTGTGTGTGTGTCTGTGTGATCTGTGTGTGTCTCTGTGAGTGTGTGATCTGTGTGTGTCTCTGTGAGTGTGTGATCTGTGTGTGTGTGTGTGTCTGTGTGTGTCTCTGTGAGTGTGTGATCTCTGTGTGTGTGTGTGTCTGTGTGTGTCTCTGTGAGTGTGTGATCTTTGTGTGTGTGTGTCTGTATCTTTTTTATTACTTTCAAGATTTTGTTTCTGACTTTTTATCACTTTCTGATTTTTTGTGACTTATCTTTAATACTTTTAGGATTCATTCATAAAGTATATTTTCTTGACGTTTTATTAAAGATCACAGAAGGCTTGTATCATGTGGACGCGCGACATAATTATTGTCGTTACTTAGAAGAATCCCTCACGGGGGGGAGACAGAAACAGAAACTACGCCCTATAGCTCTAATGTACATTTTATTTAACATGAACACACAATCGGTGAAAAAGGCCATGCCAGTTGTTGTTTTTTCCTGGCCAAAATTTCGCCAAACTTTTGGAGCGTTACTCCTCTTTAGATGGAGTAGTTTACCGTAACACCGATATCTTCTCTCTAGCTTTATATCGGAGCCTCTTAAAAAAGGTCCTTCGCTGGATGTTATGAGTCGACATCGCATCACTCATATAAACATTGATTTAAAATCTATTTTTTTTTCGACCACGCAGCATTTTGTCATTCTGGGTCAAAATGAAAACCCTTTTTTCAATGTTTTGGTCGTCTTTTTCGACACTTTTGTGGCTTTTTTTGACGTTTTGAAAACAAAAATCCCCAAGTTTTTTCTCACTTTTTCCCCGATGTCTTTGTCGATTTGAGGTTTTTTTCAAGTTTTTGAAGCTTTTTCTCACTTTTTTTGTCACCGTTTTCCAAGTTTGTCACTTTTTCTGATGTCTCTGTCGATTGTTTTTGAAGTTTTTCTTGTATTTTTTTCCCCACACATTTTTGAAGCATTTTTGTCACTTTTTTCAACCTCCTATCAATTTTTATTTCTTCAAATGCTATAAAATCTAATAAAAATACCCAAATTAATTGAAAGTATTGAACTGATCATTTATTTTACACTAAACAACATTGTATGAAACCATCCACGTTATTTTTTTTTGGAAACAATTTGTTGATGGAAACCCATATTTTTCATATAGAGACGTTTTGAAAATGGGTCAAATTTCGACCCGAGGACAACCGGACGGTAATCCAGAGCCTCTTAAAAAACAAACAATCTATTATTTAAACACAGCCAAGTGTCCCCAGTGACAGCGTTGTTGTTTCTTACCTCTGTTTTTAGTGACAGGCCGCTGTTGAAAAAAATGAGCGAGACGGCAACGTACGCGATGGTGATCTCCGGCTTTAATGGCCCTGAGAGAGAGAGAAAAGAAAAAAAACAAAACAAATGCATTTACAATTGACATACATTGACTTTGCATTTCCATTTTATGCCACTTCACCTACTCCACTACATCTCAGAGGCGATTACTGTACCCTGTACTCCACTGCATTTATTCGACAAGTTGCTCTTTACGTTCAAGAAAACATAATATGATGCAGTACTACTCTACTTATCTACCCAGTAGTACACAAAGTATCTCAAATCGGCTCCAAAATGCACGTACATGTATGTGTTAGTGATGAATAGTAATTTAAAAATCCCAGGCCCGCTCGGTGTTGATATTATTCATATTAACAGACCAAAAGACATGTTTTCCAGTCACTTTGTTCATATTCGTGAAGAAACTTCTGCTGTTTGAAGCAGGAGTTTCCGAGGAGCACTTGAAGGCAGCATCTGAGGCAGTAAACAGCACAGGAGCTTATCTAATCTACGGGGTAAGATATGAAGGTGTGACTGGAGCTGATCTCTGACTCCACTTATATCAGTGAAGGTGATAACTGTGTGAATTACCTCTCGGAGGAAGTCGTTTTTATCTATAGGCTATCACTTTTCTACTAATGTCAAAACCTGAAAAAAAAATGCATTGCTAAGTTTGAGTAAAGTGAGGAAATAATGATGTAAGCTCATAAAATAGTGAGTTCGTGCATGCGCATTTACGGGAGCAAGGAGAGGTGGGTGAAATACAACCTGACATACTGCTGAATGCAACGTGTCACTGCTGTGCCAGGTAGGGAGGAGGAGGGGGAAACACAAAAAAAAAAAACACACACACACACACACACACACACACACACACACACACACACACACACACACACACACACACACACACACACACACACACACACACACACACACACACACACACACACACGGTTCTATCGTGTATGTGAACTCCGAACAAAACCTCCTTTAGAAAATCGCGAAATTAAGAGTACAGTTTCTTTTTTTAAACATATTAGTTATAAAGAAAATCAATAAAAAAAAGGTGCTTAACTTGACATAATCAAAAAGATCCAAACTTGAATTCGGCGTACATTATGTACATGAATGAACACGTATTTGGGAAGACATTTGACTATTCTGATCAGTTTTCTAGTAATTCTTACAGTCTACGTTCCGGGGCGATGGGCGAAACGGAGTTAAACCAAGTCGTAAAGTTGGCAGCTTATTTAAAGTAAAATAACTTAAATAATAACCACACCTATGCCGATTTCTCAGGTGACTTCTAACGGTTAATATAAGGTCTTAATCCTTCGTCTACGAGACCATGTGTGATGTGAAGCTAACACTAAAGATAAAGAGGGGGGAACTCTTTCTAAGTATGGCACAGACGTACCAAAAGTAGCCACCCCTGTGAGTAATTAATATAACACATTATCCGGTGGTTGTAAGACGGTTGCATTCACGTGCAGACATTGTTTAGAGACTGTAGTGAACTTCAGTGGATGTTCAGAGCCAAACTCGGACATATCACTCACCTCCTCTGACACCGACGCTGGGCTGCAGTTTGGCCGATAAGATGACCAGCACTATCCCGACGATGAACCATTCCTTCCGTACCCTCGCCAGGAGGCCCATGTTTCAGCCCCCGGGGGGTTCACCGGATCAGCCCGCCCGGCCTCCGTCACACCAGCCGCCGCCGGACAGAACTTTTACAACTCTTCAGCTGCTTTTCTGGAGCTTTTCTTTCTGTCAAAAATGAGAAGCCGAACAAACCGGAGCTACTTCCGGACACATGAGCTACATCAAGGCCGTAATGACTGAAGGAGAGGCGCAGCACAGTTTCTTTTTTTTTTTTTTTTTTTTATAAATTACCGTATCACAGCTAAAAAGCACATACCGTAAATATCAACACAGGAGCTACATCAAGGCTGTAATGACTGAAAGAGAGGCGCAGCACAGTTTATTTTTTTTAATATAAATTACCGTATCACAGCTAAAAAGCACATACCATAAATATCAACACAGGAGCTACATCAAGGCCGTAATGACTGAAGGAGAGGCGCAGCACAGTTTCTTTTTTTTTTTTTTTTTTTTTTTTTTATAAATTACCGTATCACAGCTAAAAAGCACATACCGTAAATATCAACACAGGAGCTACATCAAGGCTGTAATGACTGAAAGAGAGGCGCAGCACAGTTTCTTTTTTTTATATAAATTACCGTATCACAGCTAAAAAGCACATACCATAAATATCAACACAGGAGCTACATCAAGGCCGTAATGACTGAAAGAGAGGCACAGCACAGTTTATTTATTTTATAAATTACTGTATCACAGCTAAAAACAACATACCGTAAATAGCAACACATCTACATCAAGGCCATAATGACTGAAGAAGAGGCGCAGCAGTTTTAAATTTTTTTATTTTTTTTTAAATTACCGTATCACAGCTAAAAACAACATACCGTAAATACCAACACAGGAGCTACATCAAGGTCGTAAAGACAGAAGGAGAGGCGCAGCACAGTTTATTTTATTTTATAAATTACCGTATCACAGCTAAAAACATACCGTAAATACCATGGAATGCCATTTTCTTCTATATTAAATAAATATGCCTATAAAATACGTCCTGAACTACATACATGACTCATGTAAATACATCCAGAAATAAATAAATGACTCATGTGTATATATTTTATTTAATTTACATATAAACAGACATGTATAAAATACTAGAGACCCAGACTTGAGTAAAAGTACAAGTGCTCTATCAAAAAAAGTGACTTGAGTAGAAGTTGAAGTGCTCTTTTAGCACCACACTTAAGTGGAAGTACTTAAGTATTGCAAGTAGTTTATTTTAAAATGTACTACTTAAGTACTGAAATATGTACTGAAGTAAAAGTGGAAGTAGGAGGAAAAAATAATACTCCAGTAGAGTACAGATACATATTTTATTTATTTACATGAGGCATTTTTATTCTTATTCTGATTATTAGTGGAATATAAAGGGTCCATGTAACACGGCTATTCCCGGTTATTACTTGTTACTGCCGACATAATGCACCCTCCCCATTGGCTGCCGCTCACATTGCATTTTAACAACAAGTGGAACTATTCAGAGGCTATTGGGCATGTCCAGTTTAACTCCACATACTGTCGTGTTGATGGAGGTTATCGTCAAAACGTTCACTTTCTTCCGAGTGGACTATTGAACGAACAGCTCCACCAAAAACGTCACCGCGGTGGGTCCGTTCTAATTGGACAACGTTCAACTTGTCAGTTCTGTCAGGTCATCGTCCTGATGTCAAACATCTGGGAACATTAAAACGGTAAGTGAGTCAGTGTAATAATAATATAAATTTGGTCGTTTGGACAGACCTGGCTCCACTGCTAAAAAAAAAAAAAAATCCTAAAGGAAACACTGGAAGGTCATTTTTACCAAAGTTATTCCCAGTCATCCCGAGGGGGAACGTGAACGTCTGCAAACAATGTTCAGATATTTCACTCAAAATCACAAATGTTAACGTCATGGTGGCGCTAGAGGAACAGTCAGAGGACCAACCAAGTCGGTAGGATTCGTCGTCTGGGAAACGTGGACGTCTGGACGGAGTTTCCTGGAAATCCATCTGATATTTGTCGAGATATTTTTGGTCCAAAGTGGTTGACGGACCGACTGAAAACTGAAATTTCAGTCACGTTTGTGAGTTGAAATGTATTTGAAACCAAACATAACATTAAGCCGACGCTCTTGTTTAAACCTACTGTCGTCCTCGGGTCAAAATTGACCCATTTTTTTTTTCAAAATGTTTCTATATATCAGAAATTTGTATTTCTTTCAACCAAATTGTCAAAAATAATAACGTGGATGGTTCCGTACAATGCTCTTCACAAGTAATATGAATGATCAGTTCTCTACTTTCATTGAATGTGGGTGTTTTATTCAATTTTATAACATTTGAAGAAAATAATTGATAAAGGACGAAGAAAAAAGTGACAAAAATGTCGCAAAAAACATCAAAAGCGCAGAAAAAAATCGACACAGAACTCCGGAAAAGTGACAAAACATCGTAAAAGTGTCAAAATGTCGAAAAAAACGAGAACAAAAACGCAGAAAAAAAGAACTCCGGAAAAGTGACAAAACGTCAGAAAAAGTGTCAAAATGTCGGAAAAAGTGACAAAAACGTCGAAAAAAACAAGAACAAAAACGTCAAAAGCGCGAAAAAAAATCGACAAAGAACTCCGGAAAAGTGTCAAAATGTCAGAAAAAGTGACAAAATGTCAGAAAAAGTGACAAAAATTGTCGAAAAAGTGACAAAACGTCGGAAAAAAAAAAAAATAAAAAATTGACAAAGAACTCGAAAACTGTCAAACGCGGAAAGGACAATTGAAAACTGTCAAAATGTGAAAAGTGTCAAACTCGGAAAAAAAAGGGAAAGTGGCGAAAATGTAAAGAAAAACTGTCGAAAAAGTGACAAAATGTCGGAAAAGTGACAAAAATTGTCGAAAAAGTGACAAAACGCCGGAAAAACAAGAACAAAAGCATGAAAAAAAATTGACAAAGAACTCCGGAAAACTGTCAAAACGTCGGAAAAAGTGACAAAATGTCGGAAAACTGTCAAAATGTCGGAAAAGTGACAAAATGTCGGAAAAAGTGTCAAAACATCGGAAAAAGTGACAAAATGTCAGAAAAAGTGACAAAAACTGTCGAAAAAGTGACAAAATGTCGGAAAAAGTGACAAAATGTCGGAAAAAGTGACAAAAACTGTCGGAAAAAGTGACAAAACGTCTGAAAAAGTGACAAAACGTCGGAAAAAGTGACAAAATGTCGGAAAAAGTGTCAAAAACTGTCGGAAAAGTGACAAAATGTCGGAAAAAGTGTCAAAACGTCGGAAAAAGTGTCAAAATGTCAGAAAAAGTGACAAAAACTGTCAAAGTGACAAAACGTCGAAAAAAGTGACAAAATGTCGGAAAAAGTGACAAAACGTCGGAAAAAGTGACAAAAATGTTGAAAAAACAAGAACAAAAGCGTGAAAAAAATTGACAAAGAACTCCGGAAAAGTGTCAAAACGTCGGAAAAGTGACAAAATGTCGGAAAAAGTGTCAAAAACTGTCGGAAAAGTGTCTAAATGTCGGAAAAAGTGTCAAAACGTCGGAAAAAGTGTCAAAAAGTGTCAAAACGTCGGAAAAGTGTCAAAATGTCGTAAAAAGTGTCAAAATGTCGGAAAAGTGACAAAATGTCGTAAAAAGTGTCAAAAACTGTCGGAAAAGTGACAAAATGTCGTAAAAAGTGTCAAAACGTCGGAAAAAGTGTCAAAATGTCGTAAAAAGTGTCAAAATGTTGGAAAGTGTCAAAACGTCGGAAAAAGTGTCAAAATGTCAGAAAAAGTGACAAAATGTCAGAAAAAGTGACAAAAACTGTCGAAAAAGTGACAAAATGTCGGAAAAAGTGACAAAAACTGTCGAAAAAGTGACAAAACGTCTGAAAAAGTGACAAAAATGTCGAAAAAACAAGAACAAAAGCGTGAAAAAAATTGACAAAGAACTCCGGAAAAGTGTCAAAAAGTGACAAAA
>NC_053125.1:25889009-25891509 GCF_010015445.1 Perca fluviatilis | reverse complement strand
CACACACACACACACACGAAACAATGCAAGACATGGACATGGAAGACGCTATTTGCAAAACATATATGTAATCATTAAAGTAACTTGTGTATTGTGATTAGGTTGTAATCAAAAGGGTGGAAGGTAATGGGAAAATGCCATTTAAGCCTAATTCCTTATATTTTTTATGTTTAATTCGTACTTTACTTCTCTCACAAATGCTGAAAGAGTTGATCTCATTTCCCACATGCAGATTTTGATTCTAACTGCTGAGACGTCCAGTCTGGAACGTGATGTGAGCACTGTTTGTCTGAACAGATAGGGGCTACAAGGTCACCCTGAAACTATCGTACAGGGAGGAGGAGGCGAAATGGCTCCGAGATGTCTCTTGTGTTTCTCTGATTGTCTTCATGTGTATCAGATTGCCTGTAAGAACTGTAGCGTCGTAATAATCCAAGTGCGTGTGTGCTGTCACTCTGAAGATGCATATAAACATATAAGCCTGGTGTTCTTGTTCACTCATTTGAGAAACTGACTCCACACTGGGCTGCGGCCTTTTGTGAAATCATGTTGCTCCTATATTTGCAAATATATCTTTTTTAATAAAATACAAAAACCCAACTTGGTTTTAGTCTCAGTCTGTCTTATTTGTTTCAATTTACTAAACTCTGAAATTTCCCCCCCTGCTGCAAAGGAAACTTCCACTACACTAGCTCATGTAGCTCTTACTTACTCCCAACAAAGATTTTACAGCAGTTGAGATGTCTCACTCTGTAGCTAAAACAGAGAGCTCAACACACAGGGTGAAAAGAGGAGCTGCAGCAATGTGCAGTATGACAAATATATGGTGTTTTTTGAAAATTAAACCATGTAAACCTATTCTGGTGCATCCTCAAATTACAATTATGAACCTGAAAATGAGCATAATATGAGCACTTTAATCAATTAGTTGTTTGGTCTCTAAAATGTCAGAAAATGGTGAAAAATGTGGATCTGTGTTCCCCCCAAAAAGCCCCAAGATGACGTCCTCAACATGTCTTGTTTTTGTCCACAACTCAAAGTTATTCAGTTCACTGTCACAGAGGAGAGAAGACACTAGAAGTTGTAAGTTTTTTTCATAAAAAGTTGACAATTAATTCAATAGTTGACAACTAATCAATCTTTGCGGCCCCTAATTTCCCTATTGCCATGGTTGTGTTCATCCCTTGTAATACAACATTTCTAATCTGTTATACTGTTGCTTAGTCCACCTTCTGAATGTGCAGTTTCTACTTTTATCAGTGGTGTAGTCTAATGTAATGTAGTGGGTATACTGTACTGTATGTGTATGGGCCATGAATGGGGGGGGGGGATATCATAGTGGGGGGGGGGGGCTGGGTGTCAAAGACTTAATTTTTCTGCATTTCTGATACACTTTTATGCACCAATTTACGGTGGAAATACCTTTAATTAGCCTATGAGAAGAAGAACAACACAGATGACAATTCAAAATATATCAAAATAATAATGCAAAGTATGTTGTCGTGTGTCATTGGGCATTTTTAAGTGGGTTTAAATGGAAATCCTGGAGCTTTCTCCTGCTCACACCTCGACTTGTGTGTTCCTCTTTGATAACCACGGAGCTGGTTTCAAATCAGTCCCTTTACGTGTGTCTGTGTGTGTGTGTGTGTCTGTGTGTGTGTGTGTGTGTGTACTGCTTACCTAGCTTCAGGTAGGCCTCGGCCATGCACACCTGGGCCTCGGTGGCCGGTCTGGAGTGGCTGCCCTGCCCCCGGTCTGTACAGCTGTGGTAGAAGTGCAGACTGAGCCAGAGATCCTCCGGAGCTGAGAAGTACCAACCCAACAAGAGACGCTGATCACACACCACCATCCAGGAACCTGGAAACACACACACACACACACACACACACACACACACACACACACACACACACACACACACACACACACACACACACACACACACACACACACACACACACACACACACACACACACACACACACACACACACACAGACACGCAGAGGAACCAGAGTGAGGAAGACATCGTGAATAACCAAACTTAGAAAATCAATAAATTCACCAAACTGACATAAATGCACCAAATCATCTGACCAGTACTTTAAACCCTGATCATGCCTAACTGGATTTTGTCTTAAATTTAAGTAGAAATGCAACATCAGCACACCTTTCTCTCATCAGAAGTTACCTAAATCATTTCATATCGTTACCACATTGAGGATGTGTGTATTCATGTAATATTTCCCATTAATACGAGTTAAAATGAGTTGAGCGTACCGGTCCTTTCAGCCTCCTCGGCGCGGCTCAGGTGCCGTTTCATGGTCTCCAGTTTGTCCAGCTGTTGGTCCAGCGGAGTCTGAAATCGGAGATTTGAACCGGGTTCAGCCGGCGCCATGCGATCCCGATCGGCGCCCAGCAGAAAGAAGATCTCCGAGAACGACCTGAGAGAGGCCGTTGTTGTGTGTTTACAGGGAAGACGGAGAAACACAGTGTCTGTA
>NC_053125.1:25864009-25884009 GCF_010015445.1 Perca fluviatilis | reverse complement strand
GCTACTCCAACTGCTAGCTAACGGTGGGCTAACGTTACCTGCTGCCAGGTGTAGTGTTAACTAGCTAACGGTAGGCTAACGTTAGCAACGGGTCTCGGTAACAGCTGAATATTCTATCTCATGATGAAAAAGTAGAGACGATTGTAGACGAAAATGAAGAGAGATTTTATCTTAGTTTTTATTTTATGCAAAACATTTTAGTCTCGTCTTTTTTCGTCAACAACAATGCACGTTAATTTAGTCTTAGTCAGCGTTTTTGGACATTGGCGCCAGTCGTCGCCATCGTCCGTCTTAGTCATGGAAGAAAAAGGGTTGTTGAACGCCGAACTGTTTGCGTTGCCTGTTCGTATGGTTGCGCGTTGCCTGTTTGCGCTGGGCTGTTCGCGTTGCTTTTGTTTGTTGCTTTTTACGTTGCCTGTTCGTTTGTCTGCGTTGCCTGTTCGCGTCGCTCGCGTTGCCTGTTTGCGTTGCCTGTTTGCGTTGCCTGTTTGCGTTGCCTGTTCGCGTTGCTTGTTTGTGTTGCCTGTTCCGGCCGCGTCTTACGCTCGTTCGTGCCTGTTTGTTGCTTGTTTGTCGTCTGCTGTTCGCGGTCGTGCGTTGCTTGTTACGCGTTGTTGTTTTGCGGTTTGCTTGGCGTTGCCTGTTTGCGTTGCCTGTTTTGGCGTTGCTTGTTTGCGTTGCTTCGTTCCGTACGTTCGCTGCCTGTTCGCGTTGCCTGTTCGCGTTGCTTGTTTGCGTTGCCTGTTTGCGTTGCCTGTTCGCGTTGCCTGTTCGCTGTTTGTTTGCCCGTTTGCCGTTGCCTGTTGCGTTGCCTGTTCGCTGGTTTGTTCGCTGTTCCGTTTTGCGTTGCCTGTTCGCTGCTGTTTTGCGTGGCTTGTTTGCTTGCTTGTTTGCGTTGCTTGTTTGCGTTGCCTGTTCGTTCGCTGTTCGGCGTTTCGTTTGCCGTTGCCTGTTTTGCGTTGCTTGTTTGCGTTGCTTGTTTGCGTTGCCTGTTCGCGTTGCCTGTTCGCGTTGCTTGTTCGCGTTGCCTGTTTGCGTTGCCTGTTCGCGTTGCCTGTTCGCGTTGCTTGTTTGCGTTGCTTGTTTGCGTTGCTTGTTTGTGTTGCCTGTTTGCGTTGCCTGTTTGCGTTGCCTGTTTGCGTTGCCTGTTTGCGTTGCTTGTTTGCGTTGCCTGTTCGCGTTGCTTGTTTGCGTTGCTCGCGTTGACTCTGTAACGGCCCTTATAATCCGGTCCGGTTCCTACCGGTTGCGTAGGAACCGGTAGGAATGTGTTGAACGCAACGCGACTATCCAGTAGAAGTTAAACAAAAAAATATTTTTAAAACTGACCTTTTGTCGATCTGAAATGAAGACAGATTCAGCAACCGCACGGCCTATTTCTCGCCTAAGATTCAGATTCAGAATCAGATTCAGATTCAGATTCAGATTCAGAATCAGATTCAGATTCACTTTATTAGCCATTTGCAGTGTAACCCACATTGGAAAAAAATGTGCAAGTAGCTCAAAGTGCAAAGTCAACACATCAGAGGACACAACATAAAAACAGACAAAACAAAGCCACATAAAACCTCAATATTAAGATGCTAAATATTAAAATGCCAATGTACAATAAAATCCATACATAAATTTAAAGTGCCTAGTTTAAGGTGCTTTGTTCAAAGCAATCACATGCTTGTAAAATGTTCTCAGAAACACCAAGTAGTGGAGATAGCGTGGGTGCTTCGCCCCAGGGCCCCGTGCCAATTAGGGGCCCCTCGAACGCCACCGATCTTGCGTCTCTTGATGAAAACAGGGGCCCTTGCCGAGTGACGCATGCAGATTATTAGCTGAAAGAAGCTCATTACTGCATTATGATCTCTCGTTGTGATAATCCAGCTCTTCTTATCAAACGTAACGGCCACTTAAACTCACGGTTACCATGGTAAACCAGCACGACAATGACCATTACCAGGCGACCTGTTTGTTGTATTTCGAACAAACCGCAGACTTATCGGCACATTTTAACACAACTCTATTTACCGCCTTGCATCATGGGAATTGACCAGCCAAACGAGCCGCGCTCTCTTTACTTTTTTCACTTCGTTATTTCGTTCTTGAGTCAGTTTGACAGTCTATAACCTTCAAATGCATAACGCTACCCCTGCTGTTTGCTTTCTTTGTCAAATAGCTTTTAAATTCTTTCCCAAAATTAGACAATATTTCAACCCGTTCTCATTCCGAATTCGTAAAATAAGTACGTTTGGTCAGTGTCCTTCAGCGTCTGATGCGACGAAAAAAGGCACCCTTCGGCGTACTTCTGTAACGTACTGGGGAGAGCCGCAGTTGGATGAGACTTAGCGAGTGGTATGTAAGGGGAAATTGTTGCATAAGGAGGGTGGTTGGGCGTCCTTTCCCCGTTGACCAAGCGCGTCAAAAGGGACGAAAAAGGGACGGCAATAGTGGCGACCAAGCACGTTTACATGAGACGCCAAAGGAGACTTTTAACGTCAAATAAGAACGAGAAAGGCTCCTGACCGAACGTCCTTATTTTACGAGTTGGGTGTGAGACTGTGTTGGATATTTATCCAGGGGGTACAGTTAGACAGTGGTTTTTAATTTTAAGAGAAACACGTTTCGCGGTGAACTATCTGGGTAAAAATAGAAATTCGGGAGCAGCCAGACCCAACGTGACGCGTGTGAAAAGTGTGAAATAACTGAAAACATGTCTTATATTTTAGATTCTTCAAAGTAGCCACCCTTTGCTTTTTTTTGATAACTCTGCAAACCCTTGGTGTTCTCTCAACGAGCTTCATGAGGTAGTCACCTGAAATGGTTTTACCTTCACAGGTGTGCTTTGTCAGGGTTAATTAGTGGAAGTTTTTCCCTTATTAATAAAAAAAGCAAAGGGTGGCTACTTTGAAGAGACTAAAATATAAAGACATGTTTTCAGTTATTTCACACTTTTTTGTTAAGTACATAATTCCATATGTGTTCATTCATAGTTTTGATGCCTTCAGTGAGAATCTACAATGTAAATAGTCATGAAAATAAAAAGGAAACGCATTGAATGAGAAGGTGTGTCCAAACTTTTGGCCTGTACTGTATATCGGAGTAAAAAGTACAACATTTACCTCTGAGATGTGGAGGAGTACAAGTAGAAAGTAGCAGAACATGGAAATACTCGAGTAAAGTACAAGTACCTTGAATGTGTACTTGAGTTACGTGCCATCACTGCATGTCACTGAGAGATGTTTAAAGCTCTCAGACGTCACTGCGGCTCCTGAGGAAGCTCCAGCACTAAACACAGGAGGAGCAGCACATTCGGCTTTGTTTTTTGTTCGCGTTGCTTGTTTGCGTTGCCTGTTTGCGTTGCTTGTTTGCGTTGCTTGTTTGCGTTGCTTGTTTGCGTTGCCTGTTCGCGTTGCTTGTTTGCGTTGCTTGTTTGCGCTGCTTGTTTGCGTTGCCTGTTCGTGTTGCTTGTTTGCGTTGCTTGTTTGCGTTGCCTGTTCGCGTTGCTTGTTTGCGTTGCCTGTTCGCGTTGCTTGTTCGCGTTGCCTGTTTGCGTTGCCTGTTCGCGTTGCCTGTTCGCGTTGCTTGTTTGCGTTGCCTGTTAGCGTTGCGTGTTTGCGTTGCCTGTTTGCGTTGCTTGTTTGCGTTGCCTGTTTGCGTTGCTTGTTTGCGTTGCCTGTTCGCGTTGCTTGTTTGCGTTGCTTGTTTGCGTTGCCTGTTTGCGTTGCCTGTTCGCGTTGCTTGTTTGCGTTGCTTGTTTGTTAGATTTAGATTCCTCAAAGTAGCCACCCTTTGCTTTTTTTGATAACTCTGCAAACCCTTGGTGTTCTCTCAACGAGCTTCATGAGGTAGTCACCTGAAATGGTTTTACCTTCAGCTCTCAGACGTCACTGCGGCTCCTGAGGAAGCTCCAGCACTAAACACAGGAGAAGCAGCACATTCGGCTTTGTTTTAATTTGTGTATAACAGCTATCCATATAGTTGCAGTGCGCCCCCCCATTTTAAATATGTTTGAATCAGAGAGATTGAAGTAAAATGCTTTCGGTAAACTGTGCGAGAGAGCAGGGCTCGGTGGTGTAATAAAGTGAGTCTGCAGTCTGCTATCGCTTGTGTTCAAACGCTCCAATAAAGTCTAATTTGTCGTTTGAATGCAGTAATAAGTTTTACTGCCTCAATTTCCACCAAGTTGTTTTATACAAACTAACTCTTTAATGGGGGGAAAACATGTTAAAAACTGGCTTCAATCACAGTCGGGTGTGTGTGTGTGTGTGTGTGTGTGTGTGTGTGTGTGTGTGTGTGTGAGATAGTAAATATTGAGACACTTCATGTCAGATTGTTTATGAGATGTTCCACTGTAACCGACCGAAAGAGGAGAAGACGAGGGGGAGGAGAGTTATCAGAGAGAGAGACAGAGAGAGAGGGAGAGAGAGAGAGAGAGAGAGAGAGAGAGAGAGAGAGAGAGAGAGAGAGAGAGAGAGAGAGAGAGAGAGAGAGAGAGAGAGAGAGAGAGAGAGAGAGAGAGAGAGAGAGAGAGAGAGAGAGAGAGAGAGAGAGAGAGAGAGAGAGAGAGAGAGAGAGAGAGAGAGAGAGAGAGAGAGAGAGAGAGAGAGAGACAGAGAGAGAGAGAGAGAGAGAGAGAGAGAGAGAGAGAGAGAGAGAGACAGAGAGAGAGAGAGAGAGAGAGAGAGACAGAGAGAGAGAGAGAGAGAGAGAGAGAGAGAGAGAGAGAGAGAGAGAGAGAGAGAGAGAGAGGGAGAGAGAGAGAGAGAGGGAGAGGGAGAGAGAGGGAGAGAGAGAGCAGAGAGAGCCAGAGAGCAGAGAGAGAGGGAGAGAGAGAGAGAGAGAGAGAGAGAGAGGAGAGAGACAGAGAGAGAGGGAGAGAGAGAGAGAGAGAGAGAGAGAGAGATACAGAGAGAGAGAGAGAGAGAGAGATACAGAGAGAGAGAGAGTAAAAACTGAGCTCCATCAGTTCCTCCTTCCTCAGTTTTGACTCGACTGAGCAGAGCTTCTTCTTCTCCTCTCGTTAACACTCAGCGAAGACTTTTGGAAGGATTTAATTCAACAAAAATCCACAGAAGAAGACGGAAAAAAAACCCAAACAAGGTGAGCCACTTTGTTCTCTCGCTACAGAAAGCCAGATGAAAGTTAAAAATTTTTGTTGAGAGTCCAACTTTGTCCTCAATAAGAGCCATTATGTATAACATTAACACATACTGTTAAATATTCCAGCAGCTGAGGTGTTGAAAAATTGGGAAATCATTTATTGTAAAAATAAAAGGAATTTTCTATAAATAAAATAAGTTTGTAGCTTTAATTTTACATGAAATATTGCGTTTTGTTTTGTGCATTTTAACTCTTGTGTTGTCCTCGGGTCAAATATGACCTGTTTTCAAAGTTTTTTATATCAGAAATATGGGTTTCTTAACAACCAAATTGACCAAAATGAACTTGGATGCATGCATGTATCGTTGTTGTGGGTTCCATACAACGATCATCGCAGGTCAAATTAACCATTACTTCCATTGAACCAGTCTGTGATTCACTCAACATCCTCTGATCTTAACTATTAGCCAAAATAATTCATAATATCAGCTATTTTATAACAATTATTTTTGGTAAAAAGTCATTTTAAAGTAGGTTTATTGACCATAAATAGCAAAAATGTTAAAAAGAGGGACAAAAACGTTAAAAAAAATTGCCACAAATGTCCGAAAGGTGCTAAAAAAAAAGGTAGATTGTCAATTTTGTTCACAGAAGGAAAACAAGTTCATGGTAGACGGGAAGACAGCACACAGCTGGATGGAGTTTTAAAGGGATACGCCACCGTTTGTTGAACTAGTTCTTATCACGGTCTCCCCTGGCTGTAGATAGGTGGGCCAACGCATTTTTTTTGTCTCAGTGCAAGTAATTAGGTTGTTTTCTTTGTCTTTTTGTTGGCTCACTTTTACTCACAACATGCTAACCGGCAACATAGGATTCCATTCACTACGCTAAGCTAACTAGCGCCGGCGCTGCCGGTGTTGCACCGGACTAAAACGATGCACGCACAAAAAAACTCTTCACACGCTTCACACTGCGCTTCCTCCGGTCCTCTGCGATACGCCTGCCGAGCGTGAAGTCGATTGGATGAACGGTTGTTGAGAAACTCGAAGGACAGACGGACAGAGGCTCCGTCCATTTCTGTTAGATTTCACGATCGGCATCCAGAGTTTAGAAAGACTAAAGTTAAGTTCTGAGCAGGGGCGGATCTACCGGGGGTGGCATAGGGAGGCAAATGCCACCCTAAAAGAAAGCCTCGCCACCCATGCTGCCACCACAGTTGGCAGCAACGAATTAAAAGTTATGGACAATTTGACCATTTACGAGCGCGAATCTCCAAAGTCCGACTGCAGTCAGTCAAAAACTGTTTGGTTCGCCTCTCACACATCTGCCACTCATCACCTGTGTCTTACCTTAATGCCTGTACTGTAATAAAGCCCCTTACTTCTATCATACTTCTATCATACTTCTATCATACTTCTATATCTCCTATTAAGTGAGGTCACATTGTATGGTCACTTATTACTAATATACTTCTATCATACTTCTATATCTCCTATTAAGTGAGGTCACAGTGTATGGTCACTTATTACTAATATACTTCTATCATACTTCTATCATACTTCTATATCTCCTATTAAGTGAGATCACATTGTATGGTCACTTATTACTAATATACTTCTATCATACTTCTATCATACTTCTATATCTCCTATTAAGTGAGGTCACATTGTATGGTCACTTATTACTAATATACTTCTATCATACTTCTATCATACTTCTATATCTCCTATTAAGTGAGATCACATTGTATGGTCACTTATTACTAATATACTTCTATCATACTTCTATATCTCCTATTAAGTGAGGTCACAGTGTATGGTCACTTATTACTAATATACTTCTATCATACTTCTATCTCCTATTAAGTGAGATCACATTGTATGGTCACTTATTACTAATATACTTCTATCATACTTCTATATCTCCTATTAAGTGAGGTCACAGTGTATGGTCACTTATTACTAATATACTTCTATCATACTTCTATATCTCCTATTAAGTGAGATCACATTGTATGGTCACTTATTACTAATATACTTCTATCATACTTCTATATCTCCTATTAAGTGAGGTCACAGTGTATGGTCACTTATTACTAATATACTTCTATCATACTTCTATCTCCTATTAAGTGAGATCACATTGTATGGTCACTTATTACTAATATACTTCTATCATACTTCTATATCTCCTATTAAGTGAGGTCACATTGTATGGTCACTTATTACTAATATACTTCTATCATACTTCTATCTCCTATTAAGTGAGATCACATTGTATGGTCACCTCAAATGCAGGACATTGATTGCATGAGATTAAGTTTGTCTGTATGAGTTTGTAAATGGCAGCTTGTGCCCTTTTGTAGTGTGTACATACTATTTATCATCAAACTGTGATTAAATTCAGTATATATACGTCTGCCATATGTTGCCACCCCTCAAAAATTCCTGCCCCCCTCTCGCCATCCCATGAATATTTTTCTAGATCCGCCCCTGGTTCTCAGATCTTGTTTTCTGTGAAAACGCAGCAGTCTGAGTCGTGACGAACCATCTCAGGTGTTTTAAAAAAAAAATGTCTTTATTAGAAAAGTGTGTTTCTTTCAACCAAATTTTCAGAAAAATAATGTGGATTGTACCACACAACGAACTTCACAAGGAAAATAAATGATCAGCCCACTACTTTCTTTAAATTTGTATGTTTTATTCAATTTTATAGCATTCAAAAAAATGTTTTTATGAAAGAATGTTGAAAAAAGCTTCAAAAACGTCAAAAGGCGCAGACATTTTTTTACAAAAACATCGGAAAAAGTGACAAAAACATCGAAAAAAATGACAAAAACAACGGAAAAATTGACAAAAACATCAGAAATGTGACAAAAACAACGAAAAAATTGACAAAAACATCAGAAAAGTGCCAAAAACAACGGAAAAGTGCCAAAAACATCAGAAAAGTCACAAAAACATCGGAAAAATTGACAAAAACATCAGAAAAGTGACAAAAACAATGGAAAAAGTGACAAAAACATCTGAAAAAAACATCGGTGGGTGGGGGGGGGGAGAAGCAACAAAAGAATTAAAAAAGATGACCAAAACGCTGAAAAAAAAGTTAACATTTTGACCCAGAAAAACAAAAAGGTGCACGGTCGACGAGAGGACAACACAAGGTGTTTACCTCGGGTCAAATTTGACCTGTTTTCAAAGTTTTTGTATCAGAAATTTGGTTTTCTTTCAACCAAATCGCCCAAAATTAACATGGACGGTTCCATACGACGCTCTTTGCAGGTAAAAGGAAGGATCAGATCTTTACCTTTTAATTATTTACTAATTATTGACCATGAATTCCAAAAAGAAGTGTAAAACTAGAGTTAATAAGTTGGAATGAAGTTAGCTAACAAGATCAAGAACACAATCAGGAGATGATCTATACTTAAAGGACAATTCCGGCGCAAAATGAACCTAGGGGTTAATAACACGTGTACCGAGTCTCTGGGATCGGTTTTCATGCTAATCGAATACGACCAGTTTTAGCGCAAACCGCTAATTAGCTTATAACGTGTCTGTAGCTTTAAACAAGCTACCGCAAACCGGTGGTTAGCTGCTAACGCTAGCTTTCGGGGCAGATGGTAAATCGCTATTTCTACACCACTAAAAAGGGTCAAAATAGCACCACATTTAAACGGTAGCATAATGAGGATCCCTACATGCAAACCGAAGCATTGGGAACTTTGTAAGTGTACAGACAGTTTATTAAAAAGTTAGATTATCAAGACAGTAGCGTTCATGTTTACATGCGGGTGCCACCTTGGAAAACAGTCACCAGCAGTCGAATCAGTAACATAGCTCAAGCACATCGTTCGTGATTCAGAATTGTCCTTTACTACTTTATAAAGTGGCAAAACAGACGGAGGACAACGCAAGGGTTAAGAAACACCTCAGTAAATAGTTTAAATATTTACCATTCGGCAAAGTTGCAAAGTTTAGTCTTTAATCAATAACCCTGTTTTGGTTTTTATTTTGCCTTTCCAGAGCCTCGAAATAACCAAATTCAAGAGCTGCGGTCAAATTCAGGTCCAGTCCAACGTTGAGAACTTCTAGAGCCTCTTGGACTTGCAGCAGCGGAGGTTTTTTTAGAGGCGGTTCTGAGATCTGAGGTGGTTTTGGAACGGGATCCTGAACGTAAGAGCGGGTCTAGAAGGCGCGGAAAAGTTCGCCTACGAGTTCTGGAAATACTGCAGGTCCGACAAGTTGGTCTCTAGATTTGCGTTGTGTTTTCGTAGTTGTTCTCAAGAGTCCAGATGTTCTTTGGAGTCAGACAAGTGGATTCAGAAAAGGGCTTTGGACCCAAAGCGGGCTCCAGAGTTCCCTCCATGTTCACCGCGCTGCTGGCCGTCTGGTGTTTGGCATTTGTCGACCCGGTTGGTTGCCGCAGCGGCAACTTCTCAGATCTGATGCCATCGGAGCCGCCTGACTTCCACGGCGCGGGCACGCCTCTGGTGGATCGCGTCCAGACCTCGGACCACGGAGAGCCACATCGGGCGCAAGAGACCGCCGCGATCAAGCGGCCCCCGTCCGCCCTGGAGAAAGGACGATCAAAAGAAGTCAGCAAGCCGAAGCACAAACCCGACAGGAAGCCTGACTCGTCTTCCTCCAACTCCTCAGTGGCGGTGGTCCGTGTGCGCCCGGTGTCGCCGCCGCGCTGCCTGCACGCCACGTCGATAAAAAACGCCTTCAAGTACATCAACACGGTGCTGTCCTGCGTTATCTTCGCCGTGGGGATCGTTGGAAACGCCACGCTGCTGAGGATTATCTGCCAAAACAAAAGCATGAGGAACGGACCCAACGCGCTGATAGCCAGCCTGGCCCTGGGAGACCTGATCTACATCGCCATTGACCTGCCGATCAACGTCTACAAGGTACCGAGGCTTTACTACGGTCACGCCTACTTATGTACAGCATGTCGTGTCATGTATGTGTTCAGTCAATTGGGCCTCGGCTCGCTCCGTAGTTTTGGGAAATCAGGAAGTGACGCAGCAGAAACAAAGCTCCTCGAGCAGAAAGGGTCTGTTGAATGGGGAGTTGAGTTTCAAAGCCCTTACAGATGGTTCTCTCCTCAAGACTAAGGCCAGTTTTTGCAAGTTCCCCGCAATTTCATCGCATAAAATTACATAAATATCCCGCATATTCCATCGCATTGTTTAAGAAAACATGCCGCATAATCAAGGATTTTTGCCCGCAGCAATCACAAAAAAACTCTGCATTTTTCTGGAAGGACTGGCTGCTGCTAGCCTTCTCTGGATACATGGATGTTTTCCATTGATAAAATGCACTCAAGCAGCAGTATACTTCATGTTAAGGTCATACAACCTTTTTTTTTTTTTACATTCAATTGACCTCACTACAGCACAAATATGCTAATAGCCCAGTTTTTCCTGAAAAAAATGATATACATTGATTGACTGTGGACAACAGGGTTGATGTTTTACAAGCTTTTTTAGAAAATAAAACCAGACGGAAAAGTAATTGTAAAAATGGCCTTAGGTTCCTGAGGGTTAAACATAAATATATTCTGATGTGATTACAGCAAAGACATCGTCGGCAGTATTGACGGCTAAATAGGCTCCAAAATATTTGGTTCTGTATTGACAGGTGCAATATTTGAAAATCTGTAATTATTTATTATTATTTTTTTAAATTACATTTATATATCTGCATTTATGTCAAAACCTCGAGACCTTCAAACATCTAAATGTCATTTATTAATATGTATTTGTGTCAAAATGACATATTTTGACTGGAAACGCTTCCAACACGCTTGCATGTCGCGTGAAAAACAGGCGTCGGTCCTATTTCTAGCAGGCACACGTTGTCGGCGCAAGCCGCGCGAGTCAGGCAGGCAGTGTGCAAGCTGTAACCTGTTAACATGGGAGCTGAAATAAAAACGGACACGCTCACGCCACGCAGCCGGTGTGCAGGAGCCCTAAAGTCATTTGCGTGTATACTGTCGATGTGAATTGTTAATCAGAGCGTTACAAATCAAAAATGTCCCTTTTAAAGTATACATTTAGAACAGCTAAAAACTGTGCCATCAATTTGCGATTGATCGCGACTTGACTGTGGACACTATGGGATTATTTCATGGATTAATCATGTGTGTGTGTCTGTGTGTGTGTGTGTGTGTGTGTGTGTAGCTCCTGGCAGGGCAGTGGCCGTTTGCCGACAGTGTGTTCGGACTATTCCTCTGTAAGCTGTTTCCCTTCCTGCAGAAAGCTTCAGTCGGCATCACCGTCCTCAACCTGTGTGCTCTGAGTGTGGACAGGTAACAAACACACACACACACACACACACACACAAACACACACACACACACACACACACACACACACACACACACACACACACAGACAGACACACACACACACACACACACACACACACACAGACAGACACACACACACACACACACACACACACACACACACACACACACACACACACACACACACACACACACACACACACACACACACACACACACACACACACACACACACACAGACAGACACACACACACACACACACACACACACACACACACACACACACACACACACACACACACACACACACACACACACACACACACACACACACACACACAGACAGACAGACACACACACACACACACACACACACACACACACACACACAGACAAACACACACACACACACAGACAGACACACACACTGACAGACACACACACACACACACACAGACAGACACACACACACACACACACAGACACACACACACACACACAGACAGACACACCACACACACACACACACACACACACACACACACACACACACACACACACACACACACACAGACAGACACACACACTGACAGACACACACACACACACACAGACAGACACAAACACCACACACACACACACACAGACAGACACACACACACACACACACACACACACACACACACACACACACACACACACACACACACAGACACACACACACGACACACACACACACACACACACAGACAGACACACACACACACACACAAGCACACACGCACACACAGACAAACACACACACACACACACACACACACACACACACACACACACACACACCACACACACACACACACACACACAACACAGACAGACAACACACCAAACCACACACACACAGACAGACACAACCAACAAAACAACACACACACACACACAACACACACAGACACACACAGACAGACACACAAAACACACACACACACACACACACACCACACAGACACACACACACACACACACACACAAACACACACAGTACACACACAGACACACACACCCACACACACACACACACACACACACACACACACACACACACACACACACACAGACACACACACAGACACACAGACACACGCAAAGTATTCGACTGTGATGCTCAGATCTGAATTTCAACTTTAAAACATTTCCAAAGTGTTTACATTTGTTTAAAAAAGTTTAAAAAAAAAATTGCTGCTTGAACAAACGACCTATGGGGGATTTTTTCGGGGGAGGAGAGTCTCACAAACTATGTTTTTACCCCTTTGCTCACACCGGTATTGGTTGTTTTCAGAAGCTACTTCATTCCGTATCCTACATGTTACTACTTTGTGTGTTAGTATGTCATTAAAAACAGTATATCCGTGTTTTTAAATGTATATATATTTTTTTTAATCGTTTTTAACTGCTGTTTTCATTTTTAAAGAAAAAACTGAGGTGGTTGTTTTCGGAGCAAAAGAGGAACGATTAAAAGTCAACGCTCAGCTTAAAACGACAATGTTAAAAACAACAGACAAAGCCAGAAATCTTGGTGTAGTACCAACTGCACTGCCAATTTTAATTCTCGTCTTTTATCTAGTGGCATTTTTGAACAAATAACGGACATATTTCTGAGAATTTCTCCAAGGTGGGTGTGACATAGACACAGATTTTATGATAAAATCTAAAGGAAAAAAATTGGAACTGTTTAGGATTTTGCAAAGTTTGTCTGAAAAAAAATAAAAATAAGAACTAAGCCTCATAGCGACAGCTATATTGTAGGTAAAGAGAAGTACTTCCACTCTCGTTTATGGGTAACGAGAGTGGAAAGTCACATGTTCCTGCCGGGGCCCGTGGTGGATGAGATGGTAAAGAAAAATGGTCCTGCCTGTTTTTCATCGTTTTTTAACTGCTCTTTAATGTTTTATATGAAGCACTTTGAATTGCCCTGTTGCTGAAAATGTGCTATATAAATAAAGCTGCCTTGCCTTGCCTTTAGGAAATGTCACATATTATTTTTTGTAAGAAGGATTCTGAAAAAGCGCTCGTTTGCTCGTTGCAGATACAGTGCTGTAATTCAGACTCCAAAAACAGACACTTTTTTTGAGAAATATCGGTTTCTTCCCGTGCAACTTTTTCTTTTTCTGGGTCAAAATTTTAACATTTTCTTGTTCTTTGTCTACCCTTTTCTCAACGTTTTTGTCAATTTTATTCAAATTCTTTCCTATTTTCTTTGTCCCTTTTTGGTGTTTTTTTTTTTTTTAATATGTTTTTGTACATTTTTTAAACAAGATTTTTGTCGCTTTTTCTGATGTTTTTTGTCACTTTGTTTTTAGTTTTTTAAAGAAGTTTTCATCACCTTTGGCGATGTTTTTGATGTGTTTTTTTTGCCTTACCCAGGTATCGTGCGGTGGCGTCCTGGTCCCGGGTGCAGGTAACAGGCGTTCCCACGGTAACGGCGGTGGAGATCGTGGCGATCTGGCTGCTGTCCCTGGCGCTGGCTGTGCCCGAGGCCATCGGCTTCAACATGGTCACCTTCGACTACAGGAACGTTACCATGACGACCTGCATGCTGCAGCCCAAGACGCCCTTCATGACGGTGAGTTTTTTATAGCTTCTGTAAACTACGGAGCCCCAGAGATGACATCCAAAAAAAAATTATATTTAGTATAAAATTAGTATATTGTAGCCACAAATTAGCATTTTGTGACCACACATTTGTATTTTGTGACCACAAATTAATAGTGGCCACAAATTATCATTTTGAGGCTACAAATTAATATTTTGTGACCACTAATTAGCATTGCGAGGCCACCAATTTGTATTTCATGGCCAAAAATGTATATATTGTGGCCACAAATTAACATTTCGAGGCCACAAATTAGTATTTCGTGGCCAAAAATTTGCATTTTGTGGCCGCAAATTAGCCTTTCGAGGCCACAAGTTAGTATTCGTGGCCACAAATTAGTATTTCGAGGCCACAAATAAGCATTTCGTGGCCACAATGTTTTTATTTATTTTTTCGGATATCATGTCTGGGGCTCCGTAGTAAACCTTCCCTTCACTCTCAAAAACAACTACACAGCAGCGGAGGAATGTAACTAAGTACATTTACTCAAGTACAGTAGGTACAAATTCAAGGTACTCTCGAGGCCTCTTTACAGTCGCTGTTCCCGACCTGTCGCGCCACAATGTGACGTATTTTGTTTTCAGCAGCGCACGACAAAGCAGAAACAGAAAGCATGGACGAGTTTGAGGGCAAGTCTCTCTTGTAAACTTAAACTGGGTTAAAGGACAATTCCGGCGCAAAACCGGTGGTTAGCTGCTAACGCTAGCTTTCGGGGCAGAGGGTAAATCGCTATTTCTACACCACCAACAAGGCTCAAAATAGCACCACACTTCCACGGTAGCATAATGAGGGTCCCTACATGTAATGCGAAGCATTGAGAACTTTGTAAGTGTACAGACAGTTTATTAGAGACAGTAGCGTTCGTGTTTACATTCGGGCGCCATCTTCGAACCACGAACGCCGTGCAACCAGTAACCGGTAACATAGCTCAAACACAGCATTCGTGATGCGACTGCTCATGACTGTTTTCTAAGATGGCGTTGAAGTGTGGTGCTATTTTGAGCCTTGTTAGTGGTGTAGAAATAGTGATTTACCATGTGCCCCGAAAGCTAGCATTGGCAGCTAACCACCGGTTTTGCGGTAGCTTGTTTAAAGCTAGAGACGCATTCGATTAGCATGAAAACATATTCATCCGCATCCAAGGTGGCGCGCGCCATCGTGACGTCAAAATGATGTAATATATCCTCTCTTTCTTCCTTCCTTCCTTCCTTCTTTCTTTCTTTCTTTCACCCTGAGAAATGTTTTACCTCAGAAACACGGTTAATGTTGAATTCAACAGTTTATTGTTTACGATCTGAACTTGAATTTCCAGTTCAGAAAGTTCTACATCAAGCGGATTTTAAACGATGTATCCCTACAAGAGGTCTGTGAGTAATATAACCGAACAGGTCCCGGGGTAAAGGCTCATCTGTCTCCGTGGGGGAGAAGGAATGGACTCTTTGGTCCGTTTCCATGTTCTCTGTGTTGTTGTTGTGTTTCAGGGCGAGGTCTCTCTATCTCAGATGGTTTAGATTACATCATTTCCTGTTTACATCTGCAGGTCCTGACTGGACTAAAACACAGTCCGCCCTGCCGCCGGCACTCACAATCTTAACCTGGGTCAACTGGCCTGTTTCCCCCAAATCATTTTAATATGTGTCATCTTGTATGTTTTATGTAAAGCAATGTAATGTAATGTAATGTAAATGTAACTGACTTCCAGTTCTACCGGGATGCGAAGGACTGGTTGCTGTTTGGCTTCTACTTCTGCGTTCCTCTGGTGTGTTCGGCCGTTTTCTACGGCCTGATGACCTGCGAGATGCTCCGACACCAGAAAGGAAGTCTGAGGATCGCACTGAGTGAACACCTTAAACAGGTACACGCACGCACGCACGCATGCACGCACACACACACACACACACACACACACACAGACAGACAGACAGACAGACAGACAGACAGACACACACGCACACACACACAGACAAAAACACACACACACACACAGACATGTGCGCATGCACACAAAAACACACATGCGTGCACACACAGACAAACACACAAAGACACACACACACATGCGCGCACACACACAGACATGCGCGCATGCACACAAAGACACACACACACACACACATACAGTTCCATTCTGTATACTACATATTTACCACATTTGATATGTGTGTATTCATGTAATATTTTCTATAATATGCATGCACACACGCATGCGCGCGCACACACACACACACGCACACACACACACACACGTGCATGCACACGACACACACACATGCGCACACGCACAGACAAACACACAAACACACATACACACACACAGACATGCGCGCATGCACACAAAGACACACACACACACACACACAGACAGACTGTTCCATTCTTTATACTAAATATCTACCACATTTGATGTGTGTATTCATGTAATATTGTCTAAAATATGCACACACACACACACACACACACACACACACACACACACACACACACACACACACACACACACACACACACACACACTCACCAGAGGTACCAAGGTGTTTTCAGCTGGTATTTCCTCTCCACAGCGTAGGGAAGTAGCTAAAGCCGTGTTCTGCCTGGTGCTGATCTTTGCTCTGTGCTGGTTCCCACTCCATCTGAGTCGCCTGCTGAAGTGGACCGCCTACAAATCCCATGATGCAAACCGCTGCCAACTGTTAAAGTAGGTGGAGAAACACACACACACATTCACATCTCTTCCTGTCTGTGGTTGTAGTTTAAATGTCGTCATCTTTTTTCTCTGGTTGCAGCTTTAAAACCATCTGTACAGTATAGTTTAGCAACAACTTCTCCAAAACCATACGATGGTACTGGTTGTTTATTCCTACCCTCTCAGGCTACATGAGTATCTCTTGCTGTGTTTAAGCCTTTGTAGTCCGTGATTTTAAACTAGGGATGTACTGAATCCAGGATTCGGACGAATATTGTACAGTCACAGCGTGTACAAATAACAAGGTCACATGAGACACAGCCATCTTCTAACCGTATACAAACTGGGAACTATATTCTCAGGAGGGCGAAGCACTGCTACTGCTGCTACGGAGTGATTCGCTCGCTGCACCTGAGAAGCCCCGTGGTGAGGAGCAGAGAGTAACAACGGGGCTTTTCAGGTGTTGTGCTAATCACTCCGCCCAAGTAGCAGCAGTAGTAGTGCTTCGCCTCCTGAGAATATAGTTCCCAGTATGTTTACGGTTACCTCCAGGGTCTGTGCTAAGCTAGGCTAGATGGAGCCGGTTATCTCCAGGATCTGTGCTAAGCTAGGCTAGATGGAGCCGGTTATCTCCAGGGTCTGTGCTAAGCTAGGCTAGATGGAGCCGGTTACCTCCAGGGTCTGTGCTAAGCTAGGCTAGATGGAGCCGGTTACCTCCAGGGTCTGTGCTAAGCTAGGCTAGATGGAGCCGGTTACCTCCAGGGTCTGTGCTAAGCTAGGCTAGATGGAGCCGGTTATCTCCAGGATCTGTGCTAAGCTAGGCTAGATGGAGCCGGTTACCTCCAGGATCTGTGCTAAGCTAGGCGGTTACCTCCAGGATCTGTGCTAAGCTAGGCTAGATGGAGCCGGTTATCTTCAGGATCTGTGCTAAGCTAGGCTAGCGGTGGGTGCGTCAGACAGAGTTACGACACGCACGGAGATGAGAAGGGTATTAAGTACGAGGAAAGATTCCAATGAGAAGTTTTCTTGATGCATAAAAATCATTTTATTGCCTATTACTTTACAATTATATATATATATATATATATATATATATATATATATATATATATATATATATATATATAAATTTACAATGCAATAGACCTTTTTCACGGTAGACATGTTGACATGTCATAGTAGGAAAAGCCCAGGTGTATTCAAAACCATTACTGATGGCTGTATTCCACTTAGGAGAGGTCCTGTTATTAGGGTGACCAGACGATGCTAATGGGAGGTGATGGCTTTGTAGCATCAAAATGGCGCCATGGGAGGTTTGAGTTGTGAAGCGAACTTGCCGCTCTAATGCCTCCTCACCTTACTTCCTGCTTTACTCCTGTCATTACGACTATAAAACGTAAACATGAGGTGTAATTTCTGTAGAGCTGCAACGATTAACCAATTAATCGATTAGTTGTCAACTTTTAAATTAATCGCCAACTATTCTGATAATCGATTAGTCGGTTTGAGTAATTCTTTTAAGACAAAAGTAAAAATTCTTTGATGTCAGCTTTGTTAAATGTGAATATAGTTCTAGTGTCTTCTCTCCTCTGGGACAGTAAACTGAAGATCTTTGAGTTGTGGACAAAACGAGACATTTGAGGACGTCATTTTGGGCTTTTGGGAAACACTGATCCACATTTTTCACCATTTTCTAGCATTTTATAGACCAAACAGTTAATCGAGAAAATTATCAACAGATTAATCGACTATGAAAATAATCGTTAGTTGCAGCCCTAAATTGCTGCTTGAACAAACGACCTACGGGAGTAGTTTTTCAGCGGGAGGACCTGTTGTCCTCTGATCGGTGTCATCCTCTCCATCTTCCCTTTTCGGGTGTAGCTTTTAACGCTACGTGTTCTTTTATTTTCTTCTATCGGCAGTTTCCTGTTGGTGCTCGACTACTTCAGCATCAACATGGCAACCATCAACTCCTGCATCAACCCCATAATCCTCTACTTTGTCTCCAAGAAGTTCAAGAACTGCTTCAAGGTAAATACCTTTACCTTGAATGGTATTTTTAGTATTGAATACAATACTGAAAACAAACGTGGCTGCGCTCCGCGGTCCGAGTGTTGATGATATGGCGGCGTGACATCACGACGATGATGTCACAGGGGTCAGAGGGGCGTGAGACAGAGACAGAGACAGAGAGAGACGTCGTCTAAATGTTTTGGGATAATTATCTCGAGGACCGAGAGTGATAAACACAGAGAGGGTCCTGACCTTTTTGATGAAAGACTTTGTGGGAAGCGAGCTGTCTTTTTTCTCCAAAAAGTCGGAGAAAACAACCCTTGTGATGTCACAGTGATGTCACCGGGGGGTTTATCTGCCGCCGGCCTGTGGCTCGGAGACAGAAGGCGTTGTGTCACAAACTGGAGGTGTGGAGTTTAGTTTTACTTTAAAGGTGCCCTGCCACACAAAACCGGTTTTAACTTGTATTTTTTTTTTAAAATCTGTCAGGTCTTGTCTTCTAAGCACAAACAGACATTTGGAAAAACAGAAAAATGGGCTCCAATATCCAATTTTAAATTTTTTTCCACCTTGACAAATAATAAAATTGGATCTTTAAACAGTTTTTCCAATTTTCTGTTTTTATTCAGAGGATCAGAAATTGAGAAATTTACAAAATTTCGTCTGAGCTCCAATTATTCATAATACTGCCGTGGTATTCTCTTCCTTTACTTTACAGAATATGCAGGTCATTATTAACTGCATATGGTCCAAAAAAAAAAAAACCACACAAACTGATAGACTTTGGGGTCAGAGGTGCTTGCAACTGATGGTTTCGAGTGGGGGGCAAAAAGACGGAGAGAATACCATGGGAGTATTATGAATAATTGGAGCCCAGACGCAATTTTGTAATTTTCTCAATTTCTGATCCTCTGAATAAAAAACAGAAAATTGGAAAAACTGTTTAAAGATCCAATTTTTAAATTTGTCAAGGTGGAAAAAAAATGAAAAATTGGATATTGGAACCCATTTGTTTTTCCAAATGTCTGTTTGTGCTTAGAAAATTGAACTGATAAGCGTTACACTGACCTTTAGTGCACACACATTATAGACTTTACATAAAGTAAAATTACTACTTAAAGGAATGCGCCACCGTTTGTTGAAATAGGTCTTATCACGGTCTACCCTGGCTGTAGATAGGTGGGCCAACACATTTTTTGTCTCAGTGCAAGTAATTAGGTTGTTTTCTTTGTCTTTTGTTGGCT
>NC_053125.1:25689009-25856509 GCF_010015445.1 Perca fluviatilis | reverse complement strand
AAAGTTACTCGCCATTTGGGCTGGCGATGAATGAAGATTGGTCTTTTTTTTCTGCCAAGAAATTTTGGGTGGTTTTGTGTGTCTTTCGCCTTTGAAACATAAGCTTTACCTGAGGACACTGCTTGTGGTACTGAGCCTACATTTCCCATGAACACTAAGTTGTGAGGCGTCAGACAACCGTTAGCTACGTGGCTAGTGATCAAGAGCTACGCTGAATTGGAGACGGAGGAGCTGAAATTAAAGAAAAGTTAGTTAGAAAAAACACGCGTGGCTAGTGGATAATCTGATTGGCTGGTTACTTTAAAAACGTACAGCAAAAATGTACACACACACACACACACACACACACACACAAAACACACACACACACACACACACACACACAAACACACACACATGCACGACACAGACACACACACACAGACATATATACACACACACTCCACACACATGCGGCACACACAAAAAACACACAAAGACACATACACACACACACAGGGACACACAATGCTACACACAAACACACACACACACACACACACACATACACACACACACACAACACACAGGGACACACAGAGGCTCCCACACACACACACACACACACACACACACAACACACAGGGACACACAGAGGCGCCCACACACACACACACACACACACACACACACACATACACACACACACACAGGGGACATACACAACGCCGCACACACACACACACACACACACACACACACAGACAAAACACACACAAAGACACACACACACACACACACACACAGGGAGACACACACACACACACACACACACACACACACACACACACACACACACACACACACACACACACACACAATCCACACAGGGACACACAGAGGCGCCCACACACACACACACACACACACACACACACACACACACACACACACACACACACACACACACACATACACACAGAGACACACAGAGGCGCCCACACACACACACACACACACACACACACACACACACACACACACACGGTTTCCAGCTAAATTATGAAAACTATTTCAAATAAAAATATGTAAGTTGGAATTAATTAAAAGCCAAATCATATAAATAAGATAAATGACATTTACACACAGAATAAAAAAACATGAATATTAGTTTAAAGATAAATAAATGAATAAAAAAAGCAAACAGTGGACGCCGTGTAGATTTAAACATCCTTGAATAAAGGTAATTAGATTTGGAGAGCTGCTTCCTGGCAACCGCTCGTCCTCGTGACGCGGTCGCGTAAACAGCGCGGGGAACAGGGAGGGCAGACACGGACAGCGGCCGCAGCCCGAAGCACCGAGCACCGGGGCTCCGCGGATAAACGGGATTAACGGGATTAACGGGTACGTGTGATCGATCAGGGTGGTGGTCGCAGCAGCGGGTCAAACGGTAACAGCTGAGTCCCGCTGAAGAAGAAGAAGGAGGAGAAGAAAGAGAGGGATGCGTTGCCTGGTAACGGAAACCCGGACTGAGGAGGGGAACAGGCCAACCGTCACATCTTCCTCGTTAACGGTTCAAATCTTTAAATATTTAACGACAAAGTCATCATTTATCAAGTCTTTTATTTCTGCAACTACCTGCTCTCGCTGTCTAGTCGAGAAAAATTTCCATATTTCATATTTGTAGCCTCATGTGTCTATGTAATGTTGATCTCTGTGGTGTTTAATAGACCGTGACCTCATTGCATTGTAGCGAAATTAAATATTTATTTACATTATAACGACCATGACATGGCAATAGTATAGGTAATAGACTTATATAGCTACGTTTCTGAATTTTTTTTATTTAATGTCATAACGTTATCTCTAGATAGATAGATAGATAGATAGATAGATAGATAGATAGATAGATAGATAGATAGATAGATAGATAGATAGATAGATAGACAGACAGGTATATAGATAGATAGATAGATAGATAGCTATATGGATAGATAGATAGATAGATAGATAGATAGATAGATAGATACTTTATTCATCCTGAGGGAAATTTTAGGCATCCAGTAGCTTAGACAACCATAACACAACAAACACACAAACACACATATATCACACATATATAGAAATCACTCACAGAAAATTAATAAGTAATAAAAATCACTCACAGACATAAAGACAAGACATTAAAGAATTAATTTAAAGGTGCTACTGTGTGTGCAATGGTGGTAGTGCAAAAGTGAACCGTGCAGGGATTGAACAGTGCAATAGCTTATTATTAAATATTAACTATGACTATGACAAGAGAAGAATGTAAACATAATAGAATTAGAACTGCTTCACAGAAAAGAAATGATATACTTTAAGAACAATATATAACAGGGAATAAGTTATAAGATGTATATGTTATGACCAGAGTCCAGATTGTGTAGGAGGGCTAATATATAGCCTATAAGACAGTTTAATTAGGTCTTTTGCTAGAAATATTCGACTTTAATGTATAAAATGATTAATAAATACGTTCATATTGTGTTATTGTATTATGTAAAGTTAGGCTATCATTACTATGTGGTAACTTAACTAGCTTATATTCCTATTGTTTATTTGAATAAAGACGTTAACATTGCTAGCTTCCGATACTAGCTAGCTAACGTTAGTTTCTTGGCAGTTATAGCTCACACCTTTGGCTATGGAGCCAGAAAGAAATTGCAAAGCTATTATTGTTGTACTCATAACATGTATTTTTAATTTCACTGCAAGTACATGCATGTTACAGTATGAAAATACATAGCCTATGCAGTAATGTGTTTGTAGTGTACATAAGTGTACTAAAAGTCTAATTTTAGCACGGCCAAGTAAAGTTATACCACACACACCACAACTAAAGTATAATAAGTTCATAAATGCCTTTGAATATACTAATTATTAGTCCGTCTGCTAGTACACTGCAGTGTGGTGCAGCATACTAACATTTAGTATTAAGTATTACTACTGTTTTTTACTTGGGTAGTTTGTGCTAACACAAAAAAAATGTGTTTTGGTTGTTTTTTGGTAGCTATAGACTCTGGAAAACATTGTTAAAATGAACTTGCAATATTGTAGACCTTAAACCAGCACATCTAACGTTAATAAAACTCTTCCAAAGGTTTCTACACTTCAAAACAATCACATTTGAACTACATTTAAAGAGCTCATATTATGCTTTTTGGCTTTTTCCCCTTTCCTTTATTGTGTTATATATCTTTTTTGTGTGTGTAATCGGTTTACAAAGTGAAAAAGCCCAAAGTCCCCCCCAAAGGGACTTACCATCTCCAACAGAAAACAAACAGCTCTATTGTAGTCCAGCCTTTACTGGCACGCCCTCATACTCTGCTTCTGACTGGCTAGTAGTCCTTACCTAGTTACTGTCAGGGCACGCCCTCATACTCTGCTTCTGACTGGCTAGTAGTCCTTACCTAGCTACTGTCAGGGCACGCCCTCATACTCTGCTTCTGACTGGCTAGTAGTCCTTACCTAGCTACTGTCAGGGCACGCCCTCATACTCTGCTCCTGACTGGCTAGTAGTCCTTACCTAGTTACTGTCAGGGCACGCCCTCATACTCTGCTCCTGACTGGCTAGTAGTCCTTACCTAGCTACTGCACATGTGCGACTCCCAACAAAGATGTTACAGAAGTTGAGAGGTCTCACTCTGTCGCTAAAACAGAGAGCTGAACACACAGGGTGAAAAGAGGAGCTGCAGCAATGTGCAGCACAACAAAAATATGGTGTTTTTTGAAAATTAAACCATGTAAACCTATTCTGGTACAACTTCTAAATACAAGTATGAACCTGAAAATTAGCATAACATGAGCACTTTAAAGTTATTGTCATTAAACCTGAGTACAACAAATCATGGTCTCATCACTCCTAGATAATTGCACCTTGTTAAAAGTTAGAAAACTACAAAGGTAAGATAAAAAGGAGAGAACAGTAATGTTGTAACCTTCTGTTTTGGTCCTCCAGGTGTGGCTCAGTGGTTTTTAGGATGTGCCTGTAGGCGTCTCTGAGTGTGAAGCAGCCGTCATGCCGTGCTCCTGTGCAGAGTGGAGGAGGTGGATCCGCCCGCTGGTTCTAGTCGTGTACGCTCTTCTGCTGGTGGCCGTGCTGCCGCTCTGCGTCTGGGAGCTGCGGAAAGACAAGGTGCACTTTCCTCTTCTTCATCACCTCCGACCGCATGTGCCGGCTGAACGTTAGGAGTCTTAGACAAATGTTTCATGGAGATTAGAGATGGTCCGATGCCATTTTTTGCTTCCCGATACTGATTCCCAGTCTAATGTACTGTAGTGGGTGTGCTGTACTGTATATCAGTCCTTCCAGAAAAGAAGAGTTTTTTTGTGATTGTTGCGGGGCAAAAATCCTTGATTATGCGGCACGTTTTCTTAAAAAATGCAATGGAATATGCGGGATATTTATGCAATTTTATGCGATGAAATTGCAAAAATGGCTGCTCTTGTGTGAAGTAAACGCAACATTTTTCAACTTTCTGCTAAGATATATTATGGGACTTTTTTTTGCAACGAAAATGCGGAGATCATGAAATCATGCAAGCCCCGCATATTTTGTGCGAAAAAATGTGGTTTTGAATTGAAATAATGAGCTGAGACTCACCCCAGGTGTTTCTCTCTCTGCAGGTCGGGACTCACAGTAAAGCCTGGTTCATAGCCGGGGTGTTCGTCTTCCTGACCATCCCAATCTCGCTGTGGGGGATCCTGCAGCACATCGTGCACTACACCCAGCCTGAGCTGCAGAGGCCCATTATCAGGTGGACACACACACACACACACACACACACACTTAACTTTACTTTAAAGGAGTAGTTTACTTCAGTAAGAAAACAGAATAGGACTCATTGTTGATTTTTTTGGGCCAAAAAGCTCTGTCATGTAACAATTTAATATCATTTTACACTTTAAATGCCTTGAAAACCTATTTTCTCTATCAGGAATACAAATCTGATGACCGCTGTGGGGATGTTAGTGTTACGATTAGGGAAATGGACGCACCCAAAAATGCAGAGACAACAGAGCAGTGGTGAGCTTGAGGATTTAATAAAATAAAAAGCGATACAACAACAAATGGAGTCCTGAAGAAAGCAGGCAAAAATAGTACCAAAAACTGTTAAGGAACCAAAAGACCAGGCATCCAAAAATAAACTGGCACGCCGAGACAAAGGTGGTGGACTTACACACACACACACACACAATGCTCTGACAACAGACAAAGACAACACAGAGACTAATGGTGCGTTCATAGACATCGGAAAAACGTTTTTCTGAGTGAAAACGTCACCATTCACGTCACTTCCTGTGGGAATCAGAGGTGGGAAACTCAAGACTAGATTTTGCTAACCGAGTTCTCCAGCTGGTGACGCGTTGTTGACAACTGATGTTTGATGGAGGCGACTTTGGGTCACAGAACATATTTCAATGACAATAAACTGTTTATTGTGGACAAATGCCTCCGCCAAGAAACATGCACAGACATAACATGTTTCAAATTATTCATAAATAGGGCTATGTATAAAAAACCAACACATTATCCGTGTCTTTTCCCGTTGGTTGTCCTGCAGATAACACAAACACACACCTGGCGATGTGCTGTTTGGATGCTCTCATTAGAAAACAGCAGCAGATCTTTTGTTATTGTGGCCTCCATGTTTTCACACACCTGATGCTCTCGGGTACGGCCAACCGTTGGTGGCAGTCATGCAAGAAGTTGTTATGCCAAACGCCAATATAACAGAAGAAGAAGAACACACATCCCGACCATGTGAACGCTGCCAGTCGGAAAAAACAATGTAATCACTGGGGCGGTCCCGTTATTCCCAGGTGGCATGAACGCAGCATTAATACACAAGGTAACGAGGGTGAAACAAGGGACAGGTGACACGAGGGCTCAGGTGAAACACATCAGGTGGGGGGGGGGGGGCAGACAATCAGAAAGGCGGGAAAACACGAGGCAGGAAATAAAACTAGACATGACAAGGGAGAAAACAGATACTACAAAATAAAACAGGAAACTGAAGCATAAAACATACACAAGGATGAAAAAAAAAAAAAACAGGAACAAACAAAAAAAAAAAAAAAAAAAAAAAAAAAAAAAAAAAAAAAAAAAAAAAAAAAAAAACACCAAAAAAAAAAAAAAAAACCAAAACAGAAAATCACAACCATGACAGTTAGCTTGTGTTTCCAGTAGTGATTAGATTAGATTCAACTTTATTGTCACTGTGCAGAGTACAAGTACAAAGACAGCGAAATGCAGTTTGCGTCCAACCAGAAGTGCAAAAAAAAAGCAGAAAAGTGCAATGCGATATATAAAGTATAGACAGGTGATGCACAGACAGGACAAGAAATATATTGCAGTGTTACAAGAGCAGAATAAATAGGTAATATGAACAATGTATGAACAACATGTACAGGTATGTGCAATGTAGTAGCAGTGACTTTATACTAGTGGTGTGCGATACTGCAATATTTGGTATCGATCCAATACCAAGTAAATACAGGGCCAGTATCGCCGATACAATACTTTTTAATAATTAAGATGGATACATTTTCATGACCTTTAGCCTAGTATTAAGTGTTTTTGTGTTTTTACGTTTGGATTATTAATAAGTTAAAACCAAGGACAGAATTCATATGCTTGTATAGATTTGTTGAGTTACCACTGTACCTTACAGCCTCTTTTTTTTTACAGCTTGTCGTTCATTTTCGGCCTGAAAATATAGTCACATGGCGCTCCTCTTCCTCTCGGCCGTTCTTCTGCTTCATCTCTGACACAGAGAGCCAGGTCGCCTCTTTGACTATTCAGGGCGTTCTTTTGCAGGAACGCCCTGATCACATTCACACAGTTCCACATTCATACCTGGAAGCTGCCCAGTACAACCCTGTCCAGTCTGATCTGCTGGAAGCTGAGAGCAGCTGTTGGGGGGGTTTAAGGGCCTTGCTCAAGGGCACCTCAGTGGTGGTAACGAGGGAGAGACAAGCGCTACTCTTTCACTTTCCCCACCCAGATTTTATCCTGTCGGTTATCAAGCTTGCGTCTCTAACCTTTAGGCCACCACTGCCCCCCCCCCAACCAGTACTAAAGTATCAGCTTTATTAGCAGGTCCTTGTTTGTCAAACCTGATCAAACTACACCCACACAGTTGTGACGAAGCAGATTAGCTGAGTTTTGCTAATTTAGTCATACTGTATATATGTAATGTTATAGACACATACGAACAATCGGAAAGCAAGCTTTCAGAAGGATATCCATGTTTAAAGGGTAACACTGGACCCTATTTTCCCATGTTTTTGTGTCTGATGGGAACAACAATTACTGCATATAGGGTCACATGATGTTGCAAAGCAACAGTCTGAATTGCAGAAACTGGACTTCATGGATCTGCTGAACACAGTCAGCTCCCTAAACGCGGAGGTGTTTTATCAGTGGCCCTCTACCGCCAGTCAGAAGAGGAGCCGAGAGAGTCAGCAGACTGTTGGCCCTGAACAAACCGTCCATTCTCTGCAGTTCATTGAGAATTTTAACATTTTCTGGGACACACATCTGCTCCCTCAGTCAAGGACATGAGACAAGACAAATCTAAACAAGAGGAAGACATAACAAAGCACGGCAGTGATCCACCACAGCCCCCACCTGAGCATAGATTTGACCATGGGAGATAGGAGAAATCTCAACCACCCCATCTTCACCCGTCCAACACTCTCCACTCACCCTTTCCCCTCCTTCCCCCCTGCCCCATGTTGGTGTTCAGTGACAAGATGAGGCAGCTGGTGGATGCTGGGACCAGGTTTGCCCCCCTTTCCTTCTCCCATCGTTCGTCCCCAGCCAAAAGTGGAACGCCAGGCATCTCTGCCAGGATGGCACCAAATTCCTGATAAGGATGCTTGTGTACAAAAAGCAACAAGCTTTAACTGATATGTGCCGGGTCCAGGCTGCACGCCTAGTGGCACTCATGACTCTTTCCAGGACAAGCCCGGGCCCTGTCTATTAAATTCTTCCTCAATGTATGTTGTGATAGGTAATAGAAAAAGAATGGTGAATCCGCTAAGTAAGAAGAAGCACTTAACTGCAAACTTAGCTAATTTAGCATCCATTCCTCGTCAGCCACAGCCAGTCCCAAAAAATGAGACAGATAATTATTTTAACATGCTAACGCTAGCCTTACTAGACGTCATGTATTTGGCAGGGAAATAATTTTTAATCCAAGTCTGCGTCTCATTCCGCATACTTCCGTCAGTACACTGCTAATGTGCACTGACCACTTACTGCCGTAGTGCCCACTTTCGATTGGTTAGCGTTGTCCCAAAAGGAACACTTATGTTAAAACACTTACCGGAAATTAAGCTCAGCGCAAATTCTTTCAGGAAGACGTCATTAACCCAATCGCTACTCATTCTTAAATCAAATCAGCTGGTTAGAAGTGACGCGAGTGGTTTCAGTTAAACCAATCAGACTTGGCCACGAAATTCAAGGGCCAATCACAGCCTTACAACTCTGCTTTGAATCTGTTCTCTCGCTGTGCTGTCAGCTGTCGTTTCAGGCAAAGCGCTCGACCCTCCTCCTCCCCTGCCGCCTCCGGTCTTCGTGTTTCACCAGTGTCTAGACTCCATCAGGGGTTATGTTCCTGTTCTCTACCCCTTTAAAAATATTACAATATATACAATATATATACAATTTGATGGAGTCTAATCTCCAAAAGACTTTGTACATTTTATATAACAGTTGTACAATAAATATTTTTGCATATCTGCAAACGAAGTCTCTCCTGATTGAAATGACGAGCAGTCGGCTCGGCTCGCCGCCTCTCAAAATCTGACGAAAATCTATTAAACTGACCTTTGTCGATAAAAAAAAACCAGACAGATTCAGCAGCCGCACGGCCTATTTATGGCTTAAAATGTTTTCAGAAACTCGTTTTGGTGAACTATTTTCGTAAAATACAAGATCGTGTTCTTAACGAGCCGCCCGTTATGCTCTGTTGTGAAATCCGGGAGAAGCCAGACCCACGTGACGCGTTCGTCCAATCAGCTGCCGGTCGACGTCCCTGGTCCCTCCCCCTTTCCAGCTTTGTAGTCAAGATGGCGCCCGTTTAGTGCGCCTAGTATCCATCGTTCCACACTGAACTGACTTTTAGCGTTATCTCCACTATATACTTAAAACTGAGTGTTTGAAGTGTGAAAGTAGGCGGTTTGAGACACAGCCAATGGTTTTATCATTAAGCACAATCTTGAGTTTATGTTTTTAACTGAAACCTGGTTGGACCATAACAACAGTGCTGCTGTTCTCATCGAGTCAGCTCGCCATAACTTCAGTTTTATGAGTGAGAATAGAGTGAATAAGAAAGGAGGTGGAGTCGCCATTTTGTTTAATGACTCATTCCAATGTACGCAAATATCTTGTGGAAAATTTGCTTCTTTTGAATATGTGGCTCTTCAGCTGAGGTCCTCCCCTCGAAGCTATATTTCTAAATATCTACAGGCCACCTAGATACTGTGCAGCCTTCTTCGACGACTTTACTGAACTGCTGTCTATAATCTGTATTAACTTTGACCGTGTAGTTATTGCTGGTGATTTCAACATTCATGTTGATAACACCAAGGACAGAGGGACCAAAGAACAGTGTTGTGTTTTGGACAACTATGGACTGATTCAGCATGTGACGGAGCTCACACAATAAGGGGCACACTCTGGACTTGATTATCTCCAAGAGTCTAAACATTTCCAAGGTTGTGGTGACTGATGTTGCTCTCCCTGATCATTCCTATGTTTTCTTGAACGGCACTATCTCTGTGCACAAAAGTGTCCAAACAAAGGTAATCAGAAAACAGTATATCACTGAAAACACCAGTGAATCATTCATTCAGCTTTACTCATCCACACCTGCCCTCTCTGGGGCCTCAGTCGCTGAACTTGTAGATAATTTCAACTGTAAAATTACAAATGTTATTGATGCCATTGCTCCCACGAAGTTCAAAGCTGTCTCTGGTAAGAAAGGATCTCCATGGAGAAATGTTATAGTGGTGAGAACAGAAAAAAGCTGAACGCAGGTGGCGAAAAACTAATCTCCAGGTCCATTTTGACACCTAAAAAGAGAGACTTCGCATTTATAATTTGGAGCTGAGGAATGCTAGGCGGTCCTTCCTCTCGGACATTATCGCCAAGAAACAGTAATAATTCACGTGCTCTGTTTGCTACTGTCGACAGGTTAACTAACCCTCCAGTACCAGTGGCATCTGAACTTTTATCCACCAAGGCTTGCAATGACTTTGCCTCCTTCTTCAGTGAAAAAATTCAGAAAATTAGACAAACAGTCAGTGCTTCCATATCAAGTACAGGATATGTGTTGTCACTGTGTCCAGGCAAAAGAAATTCCGATAGGACACAATTTCATTCGATCAACCATAAAGACCTGGAGGACTTTATACAACAGCTGGTCAGTCTGACGTCATGTTGCCTGAGCTCATTACTATTAATTAGCTCGCCCAGTTGGGCTGGGTAAAGGATGCTGATAGCCAGGCTCTCATTGGCTAGCTGTTAGCCAATCAGAGTCAAGCAGCTTAGCTTGTTGAATATTAATGAGAACTGGCAGAAATCGAGCCGAGTCTTCCTGCAGGCTTTCTATACCACGCTAGAATGGCTTGAAACAAGGTAACCAAGGTTACAGAGTCCATGGTATGCCTTCAGACATCACCACAAAGTAATGAAATACATGTGGCAGGGCACCTTTAATGGTTTTTAATGTTTACATTTTTTTTTTATCGTTTTTTAACTGCTCTTTAATGTTTTATATAAAGCACTTTGAATTGCCCTCTTGCTGAAATGTGCTACACAAATACAGCGGCCTTGCCTTGAAAGGAGTAGGACAAATCACAGTGTTTGTGTTGTACAGTTTTGGCATGATGCAGGTAATCTACAGCAGCAGCTCACGTAGCACCACACACCCCGACAGTGTAGATACTGTGTATGGTGATGTTTAGATTTGGAAAATTAGCCGTAGCTTGGTGATAGTTTCATTATCTTGTCTTTCCCCACCAGGATACTATGGATGGTCCCTATCTACAGTTTGGACAGCGTGAGTCATCTCACTCACTCTCTCTCTCCCTCTCTCTCACTCACTCACACACAGACACACACACACACACACACACAGAGGGAGTGATCTTTCCACACAATTACATTAAGTTGCCGTGGCAACAGACCTTAATTGGAGGCAGTGGGACAGCGTCACAAGACCAGAGGTCGAGTTGAACACAGACTCCGTTACAGTCTGTTATCAGATCATGTGATGATGATGATGATACAGCATTTCTTCAATTCTGTCTGTCTTTTCTTCCTTCCTACCTTCCTCCCCTACTTCTTGTCTCCTTCCTTCATGGTTCCTCTGTCTCCCCTCTGTCTCCTGTCGGTCTCTTGTCGGTCTCCTCGTCTGTCTCCCCTCTTGTCTCCCCCTCTGTCCCCCCTCTGTCTCCCCTCTGTCTCCCCTCTGTCTCCTGTCGGTCTCCCCGTGTGTTTGCCCTCTGTCTCCCCCTCTGTCTCCCCTCTGTCTCTTGTCGCTCTCCTCGTCTGTCTCCCCTTCTGTCCCCCCTCCTGTCTCCCCTCTTGTCTCCCCCTCTGTCCCCCCTTCTGTCTCTCGTCTGCCCCCACTCTGTCCCCCCACTGTCTCCACTCTTGTCTCCCAACTGTCTCCCTCTTGTCTCCCCTCTTGTCTCTTGTCTGTCTCCCTCTTGTCTCCCCTCTTGTCTCTTGTCTGTCTCCCTCTTGTCTCCCCTCTTGTCTCTTGTCTGTCTCCCTCTTGTCTCCCCTAATGTCTCCTGTCTGTCTCCCTCTTGTCTCCCCTCTTGTCTCCTGTCTGTCTCCCTCTTCTCTCCCCCTTTGTCCCCCCTTCTGTCTCCTGTCTGTCTCCCATCTTGTCTCCCCCTCTGTCTCCCCCTTCTGTCTCCCTCTCTGCCCCCCAGTGGCTGGCTCTGCGGTACCCCAGCCTGGCTATCTACGTGGACACGTGCCGGGAGTGCTACGAGGCCTACGTCATCTACAACTTCCTGGTCTTCCTGCTGAGTTTCCTTGGTAACCAGTACCCGAGCCTGGTGCTGATGCTGGAGGTCCAGCAGCAGCAGCCGCACCTGCCGCCACTCTGCTGCTGCCCGCCGTGGCCAATGGGAGAGTAAGAGGACGGCACGTCATCACTGTGTGGCGAAGGAGGGATGTGTGTGTGTGGGCTGATGTTAAAGTGTCCCCCTCTCTCTCTCTTTCTCTCTCTGTCTCTCTCTGTCAGGGTGCTGCTGTTCAGGTGTAAACTGGGAGTCCTCCAGTACACCGTGGTCAGACCTGTAACCACGGTGATAGCACTGTGAGTTTACTACGGCATGCAGGCTCGTTCGAGATGAGCTGCGCCGCGCCTGTAAAGTGGACGGTAGAAGGTGGCTGCAATGCCGGAGGGTGACAAAAAGCTGCTGTCAAGTCGGATAGTTTCGGGAAAGCCGTTTCTAGCAGCCTTCAGTCTGAACAGGACTGTGTAAGATTTATTTATTTTTGATTAGGACAATGCACATTAATCTACATTTCTGTAAATGCGCCAGTGTTAGCCAGTTGGCTAATTCTCAACTGTAGTCCTAGTTACCCAGCATGCATGTCTTTATGGTGGGAAGAAACCGGAGCACCCGGAGGAAATCCACACAAACACGGGGGGGAACATGCAAAAGGCCCGGGACGACCTGGGTTCGAACCCAGAACCGAAAATCTGCCGTCGGACAGTCTGGCGAGGTCGGTGACTCGAGTCTGTTCGGTCTGTCCCGCGCCGTCGTCAGTCTGGGGGGCCGTCGGCGTTCATTTTGGGCGACCTGACGTGTTGAGTCGGCGGCAGGGCAGTCGGGACTCACCCGGAAATGGCGAGCGGGATGAGGTGACTAGAGTCTCTCAAAATCTGACGAAAATCTTTTAAACTGACCTTTGTTGATCTGAAATGAAGACAGATTCAGGAACTGCACAACAGAGACACACACACACACACACACAGACAGACACACACACACACACACACACACACACACACACACACACACACACACACACACACACAGACACACACACACAGAGACACACACACACACACACACACAGACACACACACACAGACACACACACACACACACACACACACACACACACACACACACACACACAGAGACACACACACACACAGACACACACACACAGACACACACACACACACACACACAGACACACACAGACACACACACACAGACACACACACGACACACACACACGAGACACACACACACACACACACACACAGACACACACACAGACACAGACACACACACACACACACAGAGACACACACACACACACACACACAGACACACACACACACACACACACACACACACACACACACAGACACACACACACACACACACACAGACACACACACACACACACACACACACACACACACACACACACACACACACACACACACACACACACACACACACACACACACAGACACACACACAGACACACACACACACACACAGACACACACACAGACACACACACACACACACACACAGACACACACACAGACACACACACACAGAGACACACACAAAACAACACACACACACACACACACACACACAGACACAGACACACACACAGACACACACACAGAGACACAGACACACACACAGACACACACACACACACACAGAGACACACTATTTCTCTCTTAAAATGTTTCCAGAAACATGTTTTTTCTATTAACTATTTTACGATATGAGATCGTATTCTGAACGAGCCGCCATGACAGTCTGGCTTTGAATTTCCAGAGAAAACAAACCCATGTGACGCCTTCGTCCAATCAGCTGCCCCGGTTTTCATTTCCTGGGCAACAACACAGATTATAGCGCCGCCTGCTGCTATGGAGACGTATTACATCTCGTCTCTTCGGTGTGTTCTGAGACACTTTTTGGACCGACTCGGGGAGACCGATCGGTCCGACTGACCTTTACTGCCGACTGGTCGGCCGTCTGGTCGGTGTGTCCTGACTTTAACACTCACATCCTGTTAGGTCTGATTCATGACAGAGTAACCGGTTAAAATGCTCTACATGCGTTCTGTTGCTGACAGACTGTAGATCAGGGGTTTTCAAACTTTTTGTGCGTGTGGACCACTATTTCTGATCAAGGATTTTCGCGGACCAACCTCATAATACACGTAATAAAATATGTCTACACACAGTCCTACCTGAATTAATCCACACCTCTTGATAGGCCTACTAGCACTAAAACTATAACTGGTCCTTGCATCAGTACAACAGGCTTGTTAAAAGAAAGTTTACTGCACACAACGGCTCCCACATATTTAATTTTAGCCACTTCAGGGCTTTGTCGGACAGCTCGGGGTATTCTGTGGCAACTTTCAGCCAAAAAGCAGGCAGGCATCTCTCAGAAAAGTCACAATTTAAAGCACAATTTCCTGTAGGTTGAATGGGTTGAAAAACTATTATTTTATACTGTATTTTATTTGGCTTTTCCACGGACCACCTGCAGGACCATCACGGTTTGGGAATGACTGCTGTAGATGATCTGTAATGTCTCGGCCACACAAGTTGTTCTGTTAATACAGTTTCCAATCAGACGCATGGTGTTGAGCCAGTTCTGAGCCAATCTGCTGTTCGATCCGAGAGCTGAGAGCAAGGCGTTTCCCATCATGCCGTAGATCTTGCAGTCTGTGGCTCTAAAAACCTCTGTGACCTCGATCTCGTGAGGTTAGGCTGGTTACACACTGCCTGCGTGGCGTGAGCGTGGCGTTTTCTATTTCTTTGCACACCAGAAACATGTCCGACGCGGCGCTGCTGCTGCTACTAGTCTTGTCTGTACACATGTGTTTCCCATTGATAAAATGCTGATTTGATTACAATAAAGACAACGTCGGCAGTATTGACGGCAAAAGAGGCTACAGAATATTTCGTTCTGTATTGACAGGTGCAATATTTGATTTAAATTACATTTATATATTTGCATTTATGTCAAAATCTCGAGACTTTCAAACATCAACATGTCATTTATTAATATGTATTCATGTCAAAATGACATATAAACATCTTTTCCTATTCCATTTTGCCTGGAAACGCTTCCAACACGCTTGTGTGTCGCATGAAAAATAGGCGCCGGTTCTATTTCTAGCAGGCGCGCATTTTCGGGATGTCACGCAGGCAGTGTGTAAGCTCTAACCTGTTAACATGGGAGCCGAAATAAAAACGGACACGCCACGCAGGCAGTGTGTAGCCGGCCTTATTGCGTCATGTATCCTACACTTGATGTCAGAGCAAGTCGGGATCGAGTCAGACACAAATCTAACCGGCGCGCATTGGGGTGACGATCGCCGGGGATCGATTCCAGGCAGGCCTGGCTCGCTCATCTTGAACGAGTGATTCATACCGTGCGGTTTGCTGAACGCTCGTGTCACCGGGGCAACAGTTATCAAAGTGTGGGATGCTTCTCTGTTGTGCAGAATCTGTCAGCTGTGTGGAGTTTACGATGAAGCCAACTTCAGCTTCAGAAACGCCTGGTCCTACCTGGTCATCATCAACAACATATCACAGCTGGTAAACACACACACACACACACACACACACACACACACACACACACACACACACACACACACACACACACACACACACACACACACACACACACACACACACACACACACACAGCCTCCCTCCCTTCCTGAGAGTCCCTGTTAATTTGCCTACTCCTTACCACATCGTGGTAACGTCTTATTCTTTTGTATATTTCGCTCTTTTGTTTCAGGACAGTAAATATGAAAAGTGTTGCATTGTGGGTTTTTCCTCTCTCTTTCTCTCTCTCTCTCTCTCTCTCTCTCCAGTTTGCCATGTACTGTCTGGTGTTGCTGTACCGAGCTCTGAAAGAAGAGCTGACTCCCATCCGGCCGGTGGGAAAGTTCCTCTGCGTCAAATTGGTCGTGTTCGTCTCCTTCTGGTAAGAATGAAAGAAAGAAGAGAGTCATTTAAGCTGAATTTCTCTGTTTTTTTGTCATTGTAAATCGAATACACAACACATCTGAGTTAAACTAAGCAGTTAATCAGTAATCAATAATGTAAATAAGCCTAAGTGCTGATACATTAAACTCTCTCTTTGTCTCTTCAGGCAGGCCGTTTTTATAGCGTTCCTGGTCAAGGTCGGAGTGATCTCCGACAAACACACCTGGGACTGGGACAGCGTGGAGGCCGTGTCTACCGGACTGCAGGTAGACGCACGTTCATAAACTAATAAACAAATAAAACCATGTTGCTATCTCACAGTCAGCGTGAGCTCTTTGGATATTTTCTTTGCGATGTTGGTGCCAAAGTTTCTCAGAACAAAAACATTGAAAAAGAAATATCTGTTGATTCTATTCTACTTTCCTGCAGACCTTTTGATGCCACATCTGAGGATAAAAGTCTGAAAAATATGGCTTTTTCTCAGGAAGAAGAGCCATGTAAAAAGTGGCATCGTCTCAGTTGGACCAGATCCTTGATTAATAGATGTTTTAATTGATACAGGACTTCATCATCTGCATAGAGATGTTCTTTGCTGCCATCGCTCACCACTACACCTTCACCTACAAACCATACGTACAGGTAAACATCCATCCATCCTCCATCCATCATCCATCCATCCACCTACCTACCTACCCATCTTGCTATCCACCCACCCATCCACCTACCTACCTATCCATCCATCCACCCACCTACCTACCTACCTACCCATCCATCCTGCTATCCATCCATCCATCCATCCATCCACCTACCTATCCATCCATCCACCTACCCACCTACCTACCTACCTATCCATCCATCTACCACCTACCTACCTACCTATCCATCCATCCTCCATCCATCCATCCATCCATCCATCCACCTACCTATCCATCCATCCACCTACCCACCTACCTACCTATCCATCCATCTACCTACCTACCTATCCATCCATCCTGCTATCCATCCATCTATCCACCCACCCACCCACCTACCTACCTACCTACCTACCTACCTACCTACCTACCCACCTACCTACCTACCTACCTATCCATCCATTATCCACCCACCCACCCACCTACCTACCTACCTACCTACCTACCTACCTACCTATCCATCCATCTATCCACCCACCCACCCACCCACCTACCTACCTACCTACCTACCTACCTACCTACCTACCTATCCATCCTGCTATCCACCCACCCATCCACCTACCTACCTACCTAGCCATCCATCCTGCTATGCATCCATCCATCTACCTACCCACCTACCTATCCACCCACCCACCCACCTATCTATCGTAATCTTATCTAATTGAATCCAGGAAGCAGAGGAGGGCTCGTGTTTCGACAGCTTCCTGGCCATGTGGGATTTCTCTGACATCAGAGCTGATGTCACAGAGCAGGTCCGCCATGCAGGTGAGCGTCTCAGTCAGATTATTGCGTTTGTTAAACTCATTAATAATTTGAAATGTGTGCATACAACTAGTTTGCTTCCGGGGTTATTAAAAGAGATTTAAGTTAAATGCAAATTATGTTTTCGTTTTAGTTTCTTTTATGTCTATGTTTTCATTTATTTGTCTGCCTATAATTTTGTTATTTCAGTTATTTATATATATATTATTTATACATTATTATCCCACTTTTTTATCTTATTTTACCACTTTTTATGTAATCCTGGTTCATCTTTATTTAAGTCAACGTGTGACAGTTTTTCATACTTGCATATACCAATGATCATTTTATCTTTACATACAAAGTTTTGGTTATTATGTCATCCATGTTCTGCGTGATATGTTTTCTTAATTAAGTTGTCTGAATTACGCAGAGGAAGTTTTCAGATCGTTTACTTCAGTAAAAATATTAAAACTACAGTGTAAAAATGTTATCAGGGAAATGTATTGTGTTTTAAACGCCTCATATGTTTTAGACAAAGTACAACAAAGTAAGTAATAAATAAAGTACAGAGCAATAAAGTACAATATTTCCCTCTGAGATTTAGGCCTAGTGGAGTAGAAGTATAAAAATTGTGTGAAATACTCAAGTACAAGTAGCTCAAATTTACACAAACACTGTACTCTAGTAAATGTACTTAGTTAAATTTCTCTACTGGAATTAGGACTTGAAATAATAATAATAATAATGTGTAAATATCTCTTACCGGCCGTTAGGTCGTACGTTCCTGGGTCGGCCGAACAAGATGTACTTCGGCGCCGTAGCTCGGCCCGAACACAGCGAGCACACGGGCCTCCTCACGGCCTCCTCCCAGGACCCCGTCGCCGTGGCAGCCACATCCATGCCCTCCTCCCCTTCCTCCAGTGGGCGGTACCAAGGCCTCGGCCACACTCCCGCCACGCACTCCATCTCCGCCCCTGCAGGGTTCACCTCCTCGTCCTGGGACGAGGACAGCGATGGCTCGCCTCCGGAGGCAAGTGACACCCAGTAACGGGATGACATCACTGCCCTGCACATGGCTAGGGTTTGGGAACTTCTCTTTTCTTTACGTGCTTCGCCCCCTTGTTTCGATGTGCTTCATTGCTATGGACAAAAGGAACTCTGAGTCTTATTAAAATCAGAATAAAAACATAAACGTAGACTCTCGTCTACAAGTTGTGTGAAAAAGAAGCTAATTCTCGGGTGGATTTCATTGAAGGAAAGCAAAGGAGAGAGTCTGCACTCTGTGATGTCTAAGCCAAGTTTGTGGAGTAGTTTTTTTAAATAATCTAAATGTTTTAAATCTGTATTTTGATAAATGTATCGCCAGCTGTTGAAAGGAAAATATATATGATGTTTTCGTCAGAAGGAAAGCAGATTGTTGTTGTGGTTTTACACTCCCACGGTGCTGAAGTGTCCTTGAGCTCTGTTTGTTCTAACTCATAATAAAGAAACACGCCATATCTAATCACCAGAAACTGTTGTTGTTGTTGCTGTCAGAAGTGTGGTTCAAGTCCTCAAGTTACTCAGGAGAAGTCTTCAACAAAACCCCGAGGAAAAAGGACGAGGAAACGGATAATAATACGTTTTATTTATGGGTGCCTTTCTTGACTCTTAAGGACACCTTACATCAGGGGTGTCAAACTCATTTTCACTAAGGGCCACACTGGAAATGACGATCACAATAAGGGCCAGACATGTTGAGTTTATTGACATGCTTTTATTTAGCAAAAAAAAAGTCAATTCACTTTGTATTATTGCATGTCTCATATAGCTTTCTCCCATAAAGTTTGGTCGACATAAAACCCTAAAAAAGTAAGCAAAAAGGTTTCTTAGCCGTGTAGAATTTATTAGCAAGTCATGAAAAACAATTGAATGAATAGCAATTCTGAGTCTCAAAGTCGGCAAATTTGTCAAATTCTGCACGCCAGTGTCGCATAATTACAGTATGAAAACCATTTTCCTGATTTTTTTGGTGTGGTGCACAACTAGTTGGGCCAAAATAAAAACAGATGCACAACAAAGACCACACAGAACTACAAAGCAAGGAACATGAGTAACACAGACTGTCTGAAAGACATTTTGAGGTATGGATGTTTAGATTTACCACTCCGTGTCCAGAGAATCCAAATGTAGGGTGATTTAGAAAAAAAGCAGAGGTGGGCCAAGCATGCAGCAATCACTAAATTGAAGTGTGATTGGCTGAGCCATCTTTCAATCACAGAAATACATCTGCAAAGCTGCTATGTTCCTAATGCAGAAGTACTTTTTGTTTATAATTATTTCCAACAAAGACAAACACTGGAAAACTTTAGTGGAATACATGTTGTGCCAATTCATCCAGCAGTTGTTGAAGTAAAAAATATAAAAAAAAAATTTTGAGAGAAAAAAAAAAAAAAAAAAAAAAAAAAAAAAATTAAAATTTTTTTTTTTAAAAAAAAAAATTTTAATTAAAAAATTATTCCAAACCATCCAATAGTTGTTGAGATATTTTATTCTGGACCAAAGTGATGGACCAACATTGCCACTTAGCAGGTGTTCCGTTTAGTTTAGTACGGTTAGCTTTCTTGGAGCAACATATAGAAGAAACACACTAAGACACACAATTAATGATGGTTTAATTTTATTTAGCTGCTTCAGTTTCAGCGTCTTGGTACTCTGCACTCATCGTGCCTCCCTCCCAGTGTAAACACTGAGTTACTGCACTTGCTATTAGCATTTTTCTCCACTAGATGACACCAGCAGTCCAATAAAAGTCATCAGGATCTGCAATTGTTGAACGGGTAGAGCTGCACAACACACAACAACAACAACACATCAGTAAAATCTCCCTATATTGCATTTTCAGAGGGATTTTGGGAATTAATCTGACTAATGCATTATAATGTATTGTAATATCTGATGAGTTTGTGGTTTTGTGTTGTGTTTGTGGCAGGATTTTTTTTTGTCAGAAACAAATAAAAATAAAAAATCTAAAAAAAATAAGACAATAACAAAAAATAAAAACATAAAAGAGACGTCCCTTATATTTCCCAGCATCCTTTATCACATTGCGCCAAGAACACTGCGGAGGTGACCCACACCTCTCAGGCGGAGCTGTTAAACACAGAGGGAAAATGTAAACAGTCTGTGAAATCCAATATGCCATTTACGTGATCCGCATTAAAAGGTCCCATGACCTTTAATACAGATCAGATTAGCTCTTTGGATGCTTTTGTATTAGTGGTCCCCTACTGTATCTGAAGTCTCTTTTATATAGGCCTTAGTGGTCCCCTAATACTGTATCTGAAGTCTCTTTTATATAGACCTTAGTGGTCCCCTAATACTGTATCTGAAGTCTCTTTTATATAGACCTTAGTGGTCCCCTAATACTGTATCTGAAGTCTCTTTTATATAGACCTTAGTGGTCCCCTAATACTGTATGAAGTCTCTTTTTATAGACCTTGTAGTGGTCCCCCTAATACTGTATCTGAAGTCTCTTTTATATGACCTTAGTGGTCCTCTAATACTGTATCTGAAGTCTCTTTTATATAGACCTTAGTGGTCCCCTAATACTGTATCTGAAGTCTCTTTTATATAGACCTTAGTGGTCCCCTAATACTGTATCTGAAGTCTCTTTTATATAGACCTTAGTGGTCCCCCTAATACTGTATCTGAAAGTCTCTTTTTATAGACCTTAGTGGTCCTCTAATACTGTATCTGAAGTCTCTTTTATATAGACCTTAGTGGTCCCCCTAATACTGTATCTGAAGTCTCTTTTATATAGACCTTAGTGGTCCCCTAATACTGTATCTGAAGTCTCTTTTATATAGACCTTAGTGGTCCCCTAATACTGTATCTGAAGTCTCTTTTATATAGACCTTAGTGGTCCCCTAATACTGTATCTGAAGTCTCTTTTATATAGACCTTAGTGGTCCCCTAATACTGTATCTGAAGTCTCTTTTATATAGACCTTAGTGGTCCCCTAATACTGTATCTGAAGTCTCTTTTATATAGACCTTAGTGGTCCTCTAATACTGTATCTGAAGTCTCTTTTATATAGACCTTAGTGGTCCCCTAATACTGTCTCTTTCCCGAAATTCAGCCTTGGCGCAGAATTACATGAGCTTTTCCTTAGGATGTGCCATTTCTGTGTCTGTAGCTATTGAGGAGGAGATGGGAGGTGTGGTCTTGACCAACTGCCATTTTGCTCGTTTGAAAGCCATGATGTCTCTCTCTCTCGCTCTCTCATGGGGGGGCCAAATTCTCTGGGTGGGCAAAGCAGAGAAAGGGGAGGTAAAATTGCTCCTTATGACCTCATAATGAGAAGATTCCTGATTGGTCCATCTGAGCTTTCATTTACTCAAAGGCAGAGCAGGATACCCAGGGCTCGGTTTACACCTATCACCATTTCTAGCCACTGGGGGACCATAGGCAGGCTGGGGGAACTCATATTAATGTTAAAAAACCTCATAAAGTGAAATTTCACGGCATGGGACCTTTAAATTTGGCATATTGTCAAATTTGGAGTAATAGTGGAAGATTGGCGTATGTAAACTCAATAATGAAATGTTTATTTACCTTAACAGATTTTAGTGATCTAGAAATAGAAACTTACCAACAGTAATTTTAATGACTGAAGCCCTCTCCAACTGGGGGATTTGGCATCTGTAACTTCCTTGGTCAAAGCACATCACGTTGCTGATCTTTAGCGAGATGTTTCCGTGTTTCAGACCGTCTGTGAACATCTCCGTCCTCCCGGCGTACATCAGCTTCTTCATGTCCTCCTTGTGCTGTTTGTCGTGGTAACGGTGGACATACCGGTAGTCGCTCTGTGGATCTCTAGTGTCCAGCTTGATGTCGACTCTCCACCACTCCACCGTCATCTCCTCCACGTTGAGCTGAGGCTCCACGTGACACGGCAGGATGACATCACCACCCAGAGGGGCCACGATTGGCTGAAGTGACCCGATCACCTGAGGCAGATCTGGAAAATAGAGGGAACGTTTTATCATTGTCGGGATTTTCCTGTTAAAAGGTCCCATGACATGGTGCCCTTTGGATGCTTTTATATAGACCTTAGTGGTCCCCTAATACTGTATCTGAAGTCTCTTTTATATAGACCTTAGTGGTCCTCTAATACTGTATCTGAAGTCTCTTTTATATAGACCTTAGTGGTCCCCTAATACTGTATCTGAAGTCTCTTTTATATAGGCCTTAGTGGTCTCCTAATACTGTATCTGAAGTCTCTTTTACATAGACCTTAGTGGTCCCCTAATACTGTATCTGAAGTCTCTTTTATATAGACCTTAGTGGTCCCCTAATACTGTATCTGAAGTATCTTTTATATAGACCTTGTGGTCCCCTAATACTGTATCTGAGATCTATTTCTTATATAGACCTTAGTGGTCCTCCTAATACTGTATCTGAAGTCTCTTTTATATAGACCTTAGTGGTCCCCTAATACTGTATCTGAAGTCTCTTTTATATAGACCTTAGTGGTCCCCTAATACTGTATCTGAAGTCTCTTTTATATAGACCTTAGTGGTCCACTAATACTGTATCTGAAGTCTCTTTTATATAGACCTTAGTGGTCCCCTAATACTGTATCTGAAGTCTCTTTCCCGAAATTCAGCTTTGGTGCAGAATTACAGCCACTAGTCCCAGTCCCACAAAGAGCTTTCCTTAGGATGTGCTAAGGAAGCTATTGAGGAGGAGGGGGCAGGGGGGCCAGGTGGAGGGTGGGGGGTGTGGCCTTGACCAACTACCACTTTGCTCGTTTGAAAGCCATGATGTCTCTCTCTCTCATGGGTGGGCCAAATTCTCTGGGCGAAGCAAGCAGAAAGGAAAAGAGGTAACCTTGCTCCTTATGACCTCATAAGGAGAAGATTCCTGATTGGTCCATCTGAGCTTTCATTTTCTCAAAGGCAGAGCAGGATACCCAGGGCTCGGTTTAGACCTATCACCATTTCTAGCCACTGGGGGACCATAGGCATGCTGGGGGAACTCATATTAATGTTAAAAAACCTCATAAAGTGACATTTTCATGCCATGGGACCTTTAAAACGTGGCCAAAACTTTAAAGGGGTGATAGAATGATTATATAGGGTATTTCACACTGTTCCTTATGGTCTCCTAATGGGGTATGTAACATTAGTTGGGCTGAAAATGGCCTGGTTGATATTTTATTGGCCCTTATGCATCCCTGTGTTTTGGCCCTATTTGTAACAAGAGCTTTTCTTCCAAATATGGTATGGTCATGAATATTTAGATGAGCTGCGCGCTGATTGGTTGAGCGAATTGCCATAGGCAGACATTAGAGATTGGCGCTGATTGGTTGGGAATCCCCAATACACAACCATTAGAGAAGCTGACAGAATCTCATATTCCAGACACTGCAAGGTTTCATTACCAAATTCACTTCTGAGACTTTTTTTGTGTGAAATCAACTATATAAAGCTCAAATATGGGCCGTTTACCGAAAATTGATGGCTAATTGCAAATATGGTAAGACTGTGTGTCGGACTTGCGGCGGTGTAGCTGCCCTGCGCCGCACGTAGCCTTCCTTCACAGACCCGGCCTGCTGTGAGCTCCGTTATGGCTGGCAGCCCTGACAGAGCTCAGGGCCTGTAACTCCCCTCTTCCTGCCTAGCTAAATGGCCCGTTGTGTAGAGTTAGAGCGGTCAGCGAACTTGTTACACCAGCAATCTCTTACCACATGTTACACACAATGTCCACGCCACTTAGCTATACAACATATACCTAAATGTCTTATAAAGCTAATAAACGGTGTCCGATTTCAAGTTAATGAATATTTGTGAGCTGTAAGGGGTTTCGTTAGCTGCGACTGTCCCTTCAATCCTATGTGTACAGATTGCGGCTAGTTAGCTTCATTTTTGGTCGTAATTCGAGTATATTTACAGTTTGAATTTTGTCACGCCACTTACACATCTAACTATATGTTTTATAAAGCTAACAACGGTGTCCGATTTCAAGTTAATGAATATTTGTGAGCTGTAAGGGTTTTGTTAGCTGCGACAGTCCCTACAATCCTAGGTGTACAAGATTGCGGCTAGTAAGCTAGCTTCATTTTTGGTCGTAATTCGAGTATATTTACGGTTAGAATTTCGTCACACCACTTACACATCTAACTAAATGTCTTATAAAGCTAACAACGGTGTCCGATTTCAAGTTGATGAATATTTGTGAGCCGTAAGGGTTTCGTTAGCTGCGACTGTCCCTTCAATCCTAGCTACCTGTGTAGCTACAAATCACGGATAGTTAGCTTCATTTTCGGCGTAATTCTGAGTATATTTACAGTTTGAATTTCGTCAAGCCAGTTATACAACATCTAACTAAATGTTTTATAAAGCTAACAACGGTGTCCGATTTCAAGTTAATGAATTTTTGTGAATTCCAGAGTAATTCTAAGAAGAGGCTAGCTATAGCTAGCCTCCTCTAGCTATAGCTCCATCCAGCCGCAGGCTCTATCAATGAGACTCGCGGACAAGAGGCGTGTATTTCACCGATCGTTTGTTTAAATAACTCAACACATTATAATTACACACATTATAAGATTAACTTAAACCTGTGGTAAGAGATTGCTGGCGTAACAAGCTCTCTGACCGCGCTCTCACTCACACACACCTGGCATTAGGAATAGGGGAACTGCAGGCCCTGGAGCTCTGTCAGAGCACCAGCGTGTAGTAGTCCATTATCCAAAAACCGGTGACTTTGCGCGGGTATGGAGTGCCGTGGGCTGCCAGTCATGACGGAGCTCCAAGTACCTCAGAGCAGGCCGGGGTGTGTGAAGGCGAAGGCTGGGCGGCGGCAACAACACAGGCAGCACCGGCGCTTAACTCCGACACACAGTCGGACAAAATTTGCAATTAGCCATCCATTTTCGTAAAACGGACTATTTTTGAGCTTTACATAGTTGATTTCTCGCATAAAAAAGTTTCAGAAGTGAATTTTGTAATGGAATAGCAGAGATCTGCGCGACCTAGATTCGGAAGACTAGCTGATCTCAGGTCAGTTGTGTAGTCTATGTAAATGTTGGGGCGTGACCGTTCTCTTAATACACCCATGGGCTGACAAAGGTTCCGGTTTTTGGGAGGTTGATGTCAACTTCCAGCTTTGTTGAGATTCGCCCGTTTTCAGCAGCAGTTTCAAAATATGAGATTTTCATAGTAAAGGGGTGTCAGTGGGATTTTGAGCTTCTATGTATGTCCTATTTACCCACCGAACTGTCCTCATTCAACTATGACAGGGTAAAATCGGTTTTGCATTCTATCACCCCTTTAAATAATGAGGTATTTTAAAGAAATCCCCATGAGGAAAAATCTCAGATTTCCCACTGTTCTCAATGTAAACGTAACGTAACATAGTATGACATAGTACGAAGCTCAATGCAGCTACTACTGCAGCGTTAACATTGTCTCTTGTTTTCTACATGCTAAGTTAGGGAAACCTGTAATCTTGGCTCCCAATGTTGTTAATTTCTCCCCAATTTCAGGTCAAATTACTGCTGAAACATGTCCGGTTGTGTAGTATTTGATTAAAGCGTAACTCTCACCAAAATGCAACCTAGGGTGTTTTTGTGAATGTACCCGAGTCAAAATTTTGTTTAAAAGCATAATTAGGACAAAAGCGCCACTTTCAAAATTGACCGTATTTTCGTTTTTAGTCAAATGGCCTTTTGAATGGGAGTGCTAAGGGCACTACTTTTGACAGCATTAAAATCAACATTTTTAAAACACTAAGAAGGCTCGACACAACATGAAACCTTGCTCACCAGGGGCTCTACACCTTAACGCAAGCGTTGAGAACATTGTTTGTGTTCACAGAGATTAATAAAAAGAAAGGTTTTGAACACTTTAGCTGTTGGTTTTTCCACTCGTCGCCATCACACCAGTCAAAAAGAGTCGACCTCCGAATGCGAATGAACACATCTATTGATTTTAATATTTTCTTTTATGAGACTCCTTTTTCAACTACAAGGTCAATATTGTTTTTCACTAACGACAAAACAACGAATTATCTGGGCATTTACAGTATCTCACAAAAGTGAGTACACCCCTCACATTTTAATAATTATTTCATTATATCTTTTAATGGGACAACACTGAAGAAATGACACTTTGCTACAATGTAAAGTATTAAGTGTCCAGCTTGTATAATAGTGTAAATGTGCTGTCCCCTCAAAATAACTCAACACACAGCCATTAATGTCTAAACTGCTGGCAACACAAGTCAGTCCACCCCTATGTTAAATTCCCATAGAGGCAGGCAGATGTTTATTTTTAAAGGCCAGTTATTTCATGGATCCAGATACTATGCATCCTGATAATATGGCCCCCACATCATCACATACCCTTCACCATACCCCCCACATCATCACATACCCTTCACCATACCCCCCATCATCACAATTACCCTTCACCATACCCCCACATCATCACATACCCTTCACCATACCTACATCATCACATACCTTCACCATACCCCTACATCATCACATACAATTCCCACCATACCCCCCATCATCACATAAATTCTCTACCATACCCCCACATCATCACATACCCTTCACCATACCCCCCACATCATCACATACCTTCACCATACTCTACATCATCACATACCCTTCCACCATACCCCCTACATCATCATCACATACCCCTTCACCATACCCCCACATCATCACATACCCTTCACCACTCTACATCATCACATACCCTTCACCATACCCTCACATCATCACATACCCTTCAACATACCCTTCACCATAAATTCCCTGCTGATCATCACATACCCTTCACCATACCCCACATCATCACATACCCTTCACCATACCCCCCATCACATACCTCTTCACCATACCCCCACATCATCACATACTCCTTCCACCATACCCCCCACATCATCACATACCCTTCTACCTATACCCCTACATCATCACTACATACCCTTTCACTCATACCCCACATCATCACATACCCTTCACCATACCCCCCACATCATCACATACCCTTCACCATACCCCCACATCATCACATATGTGGTTTTTTGTGGTATGTTTGGCAGGATTTTTTTTGTCAGAAACAAATAAAATAAAAATCTAAAAAATAAGACAATAACAAAATAAAGCTTAAACATAAAGAGGCGTCCCTTATATTTCCCCAGCATCCTTTTATCACATTAAGCCAAGAACATAGCGAGGTGACCCACACCTCTCGAAGCCGAGACTGTTAACCTGGAAAATGTAAAACGGTCTGTGAAATCCAATATGCCATTTAGGTGATCGCACAAAGGGTCCCATGACCTTTAATACAGATCAGATTAGCTCTTTGGATGCTTTTTGTGGTAGTGGTCCCCTACTGTATCTGAAGTCTCTTTTATATGAGCCTTGAGTGGTCCCCCAATACTGTATCCTGAAGTCTCTTTTTATATGAACCTTAGTGGATCCCCAATACTGTATCTGAGAGTCTCTTTATATGAACCTTAGTGGTCCCCTAATGCACTGTATCAGAGTCTCTTTTATATAGACCTTAGTGGTCCCCTAATACTGTGTAAGAGTCTCTTTTATATAGGTAGTGGTCCCCTAATACTGTATCTGAAGTCCTCTTTTATAGACCTTAGTGTGGTCCTCTAATACTGTATCTGAAGTCTCTTTTATATAGACCTTAGTGGTCCCCTAATACTGTATCCTGAAGTCTCTTTTATATGAACCTTGGTGGTCCCCCTAATACTGTATCTGAAGTCTCGCACATATAGACCTTAATTGGTCCTAATACTGTATCTGAAGTCTTTTATAGACCTTGGTGGTCCTCTAATACTGTATCTGAAGTCTATAACATATGGTGTAGTGGTCCTAATACTGTATCTGAAGTCTCTTTTATATAGACCTTAGTGGTCCCTATCCCTACTGTATCCACAAGGGCCTCTTTATATAGACCTTAGAGTGGTCCCCTAATACTGTATCTGAAGTCTCTTTATATATGAACCTTAGTGGTCCCCTAATACTGTATCTGAAGTCTCTTTTACTATGAACCTTAGTGAGGTCCCCCTAATACTGTATCTAAAGTCTCTTTTATATATAGACCTTAATTGGTCCCTAATACTTTGTATCTGAGAGTCTCTTTTATATGGACCTTAGTGGGTCTCTAATACTGTATCATGAAGTCTCTTTATATAGTTGAATAGTGGTCCCCTAATACTGTCTCTTTCCGAAATTCAGCCTTGGCATAGAGATTACATGAGGAGCTTTCCTTAGGATGTGCCATTTCTGTGTCTGTAGCTATTGAGGAGGAGATGGGAGGTGTGGTTTGACCAACTGCCATTTTGCTCGTTTGAAAGCCATGATGTCTCTCTCTCTCCGCTCTCTCATGGGAGACCAAATCTAAGGGAAGCAGCAAAAGGGGAGGGAGTAAAATTGTCTTATTATGTGGGAAGATTCCCGATATCCATTCCGATTCCATTTACTCAAAGCAGAGCAAGGATGCAGGGTAGGTTTACACCTATCCCATTTCTAGCACTGGGGACATGGGCAGGCTGGGGAACTCCTCTTAATATAATAAAAGCCTCATACTAAGTGAAATTTCTGGCATGGGCTTTTGGCTTTGTGTTTTGGGTTTAGTGGAGATTGGCGTTGTCACTCTCATAAAAATGTTTATTTACTTACAGATTTAGATCTGCAATCAGCACCTTACCTACTCAGTAGCCCTAATGACTGAAGCCCTCTCAACTGTGGGAGTTGGCATCTACCCTTAGCTTCCTTGAGGGTCCAAAGCACATCCACGTTGCTGATCTTTAGCTGAGATGTTTCCGTGTTTCAGACCCAGTCTGTGAAGACATCTCCGTCCTCCCGACGTGCATCCAGCTTCTTCATGTCCTCCTTGTGCTGTTTAGTACCGTGTGCCCGGTGGACATACCCGGTGGCAGTGCGCTCTGTGGATCTCTAGTGTCCAGCTTGATGTGGAGCTCTCCACCACTCCCACCGTCATCTCCTCCCACGTTGAGCTGAGGCTCCCACGTGACAGCAGGATGACATCCTCACCACCCAGAGGAGACCACGATTGGCTAGAGTGAGCCCGATCACCAGAGACAGATCTGGAAAATGGGGAAGCGTTTATCATTGTAGGGATTTTCCTGTTAAAGGTCCCCATGACATGAAGTGCCCTTTGGATGCTTTTATATAGACCTTAGTGGTCCCCTAATACTGTATCTGAAGTCTCTTTTATATAGACCTTAGTGGTCCTCTAATACTTATACACTGAAGTCTCTTTTATATAGGGCCTTAGTGGTCCCTAATACTGTATCTGAAGTCTCTTTTTATGTAGACCTTAGTGGTGCTGCCCTAATACTGTATCTGAAGTCTCTTTTACGACAGACCTTAGTGAGTCCCCTAATCACTGTATCTGAAGTCTCTTTTATATAGACCTTAGCGGTCCCCTAATACTGTATCGGAAGTAGGTTTTTATAGATATGGGACCCTTAGGTATCCCAACAAAGTCTCTTTTTTATAGACCTTATTGGTCCCCTAATACTGTATCTGAAGTCCTGCTATAGACCTTAGTGGTCCCCCTAATGCTAATCTGAGAGTGTGTTTTATATGCCTTGGTGGCCTATACTGTATCTGAAGTCTCTTTATATGAGACCTTAGTGGTCCCCTAATACTGTATCCGAAGTCTCTTTATATAGACCTTGAGTGGTCCCTAATACTGTCTGGAGTCTCTTTTCGAAATTCAGCTTTGGTGCAAATTACAGCCACTAGTCCCCAGTCCCACAAAGAGCTTTCCTTGGGATGTGAAGGAAGCTATTGAGGAGGAGGAGGGGGGGCAGAGTGGGTGGAGGGTGGGGTGTGGCCTTGACCAACTACCACTTTGCTGGTTTGAGAACGCCATGATGTCTCTCTCTCTATGTGGTGGGCCAAATTCTCTGGGCTGGGCAAAGCAGAAGGGGACGTAACTGCTCTTATGACCTCATAAGGAGAAGATTCCTGATTGGTCCATCTGAGCTTTCATTTTCTCAAAGGCAGAGCCTAGGATACCCAGGGCTCGGTTTAGACCTATCACCATTTCTAGCCACTGGGGACCATAGGCATGCTGGGGAACTCATATTAAATGTTAAAAACCTCATAAAGTGACATTTTTCATGCCATGGGACCTTTAAAACGGGGCGTATCAAAACTTTAAAGGAGTGATAGAATGATTATATAGGGTATTATTTCACATATTGTTCTTATGGTCTCTAATGGGGTATGTAACATTAGTTGGGCTGAAAATGGCCTGGTTGATATTTTATTGGCCCTTATGCATCCCTGTGTTTTGGCCCTATTTGTAACAGAGCTTTTTCTTCCAAATATGAGGTATGGTCATGAATATTTAGATGAGCTCTTGGCTGATTGGTTGGACCGAATCTGCCATGAGGCGGACATTAGAGATCTTGGCTGATTGGTTGAGTAATCCCCAATACACAACCATTAGAGAAGCGACAGAATCTCGTATTCCCGACACTGCAAGGTTTCATTACCAAAATTCACTTCTGAGACTTTTTATGTGAGAAATCAACTATATAAACGAAGCTCAAATATGGGCCGTTTACGAATTGATGGCTAATTGCAAATATGGTAAAAAGTTTGTGTGCCGGACTTCAAGCGGTGATAGCTGCCCGGCCCTTGGCTAGCTTCCTTCAAACCCCGGCCTGCTGTGAGCTCCGTTGCGGCTGGCAGCCCTGACAAGAGCTCCAGGGCCTGTAACCCTCTTCCTGCTAGCCTAAATGGCCCGTTGTGGCGAGAGTGAGAGCGCGGTCAGCGAGCTTGTTACACCAGCAATCTCTTACCACATGTTACACACAATGTCACCACTTAGCTATACAATATATACCTATAATGTCTTATAAAGCTAACAACGGTGTCCCGATTTCTCAAGTTAATGAATATTTGTGAGCTGTAAGGGTTTCCATGTGACTTCGTCCCTTCAATCCTATGTGTACAGATTTATGCTAGTTAGCTTCATTTTTATCGTAATTCGAGTATATTTACAGTTTGAATTTTGTCACGCCACTTACACATCTAACTATATGTTTTATAAAGCTAACAACGGGTGTCCGATTTCAAGTTAATGAATATTTGTGAGCTGTAAGGGTTTTGTTAGCTGCGACAGTCCCTACAATCCTAGGTGTACAAGATTGCGGCTAGTAAGCTAGCTTCATTTTGATCTTATTCGAGTATATTTTACGGTTAGAATTTCTCACACAACCACTTACAACATCTAACTAAATGTCTTATAAAAGCTAACAACGGTGTCCGATTTCAAGTTGATGAATATTTGTGAGCCGTAAGGGTTTCGTTAGCTGCGACTGTTCCTTCAATCCTAGCTACCTGTGTAGCTACAAATCACGGATAGTTAGCTTCATTTTCGCGTAATTCTGAGTATATTTACAGTTTGAATTTCGTCAAGCGCAGTTCCAACATCTAACTAAATGTTTTATAAAGCTAACAACGGTGTCCGATTTCAAGTTAATGAATTTTGTGAATTCCAGAGTAATTTAAGAAGGGCTAGCTATAGCTAGCCTCCCTAGCTATAGCTCCATCCAGCCAAGCAGGCTCTATCAATGAGACTCAAGGACAAGAGTGTATTTCACCGATCGTTTGTTTAAATAACTCAACACATTATAATTACACACATTATAAGATTAACTTAAACCTGTGGTGTAAGAGATTGCTGATAGCAGCTCTCTGACCCGCTACTCACTCACACACACCTGGCATTAGGAATTAGGGGAACTGGAGGCCCTGGAGCTCTGTCAGAGCACCAGCGTGTAGTAGTCCATTATCCAAAACCGGTGACTTTACGCTGGGTATGGAGTGCCGTGGGCTGCCAGTCATGACGGAGCTCCAAGTACCTCAGAGCAGGCCGGGGTGTGTGAAGGAAGGCAGGCTGGGCGACGGAGGCAACAACACAGGCAGCACCGCGCTTTAACTCCGACACACAGTCGGACAAAAATTTGCAATTAGCCATCCATTTTCGTGAAAACGGACTATTTTTGAGCTTTACATAGTTGATTCTTTCCGCCATAAAAAAGTTTCAGAAGTGAATTTTGTAATGGAATAGCAGAGATTCAAGCGCCACCTAGATTCGGAAGACTAGCTGATCTCAGGTCAGTTGTGTAGTCTATGTGTAAATAAGAGTGACCGTTCTCTTAATACACCCATGGGCTGACAAAGGTTCCGGTTTTTGGGAGGTTGATGTCAACTTCCAGCTTTGTTGAGATTCACCCGTTTTCAGCAGCAGTTTCAAAATATGAGATTTTCATAGTAAAGGGGTGTCAGTGGGATTTTGAGCTTCTATGTATGTCCTATTTACCCACCGAACTGTCCTCATTCAACTATGACGGGGTAAAATCGGTTTTGCATTCTATCACCCCTTTTAAATAATGAGGTATTTTAAAGAAATCCCCATGAGGAAAAAATCTCAGATTTCCCACTGTTCTCAATGTAAACGTAACGTAACATAGTATGACATAGTAATTAAGCTCAATGCAGCTACTACTGCAGCTGCTAACATTGTCTCTTGTTTTCTACATGCTGCCAAATTAGGAAACCTGTAATCTTGGCTCCCAATGTTGTTAATTTCTCCCCCATCCCCAGGTCAAATTACTGCTGAAACATGTCCGGCTGTGTAGTATTTGATTAGAGCCGTAACCTCAACCAAAATGCAACCTAGGGTGTTTTTGTGAATGTACCCTCAAAATTTTGTTTAAAAGCATAATTAGGGACAAAAGCCTTTCAAAATTGACCGTATTTTCGCAGTCAAATGGCCTTTGAATGGGAGTGCTAAGGGCACTCACTTTTTGTCAGCATTAAAATCAACATTTTAAAACACTAAAAGGCTCTACACAACATGAAACCTTGCTCACCAGGGGCTCTTACATCACACTTAACGCAAGTGCTTGAGAACATTGTTTGTGTTCACAGAGATTAATAAAAAGAAAGGTTTTGAACACTTTAGCTGTTGGTTTTTCCACTCTCGCTCATCACACCAGTCAAAAAGAGTCGACCAATGCTAATGAACACATCTATTGATTTTAATATTTTCTTTATGAGACTCCTTTTCAACTACAAGGTCAATATGTTTTCTCACTCAACGACAAAACAACGAATTATGGCACTTACAGTATCTCACAAAAGTGAGTACACCCCTCACATTTTAATAATTATTTCATTATATCTTTTAATGGACAACACGAAGAAATGACATTTGCTACAATGAAAGTATTAAGTCAGTTGTATAATAGTGTAAATGTGGTCCTCTAAAATAATCAACACAACATTAATCTAAACTCATAACACAATCCACCCAACAATTCCCATAAGAGATGTTTATTTTGCCATTAAACCCCCACATCACACATACCCCACCACTACATCACACATACCTCACCATACCCCCATCACACATACCTCCACCATATCCACATCACACATATCCACCATACCACACACACAACCCTCACCCCCCCACACCCCTTCACCATACCCACACAACTACCCCCCCACATACACATACCCACCAACCCCCCCACCTCACCATACCCACCACCACCCTCCACTATACCCCCACACATCACAACCACCATACCCCCACACACACAACTCACCAACCCCCCCACACACACAACCCTCACCCCCCCACACACACATACCCTTCAACATACCCTTCACTACACCCCACACATCACATACTCCATCCCCCACCATCACAACCCTCACTATACCCCCCCACTCCCCCCCCCACACACACAACTCACATACCCCCTACCATCACACCCCACACCACATAACAACACCCCACACACCATACCCCTCCACACCTCACCTCCCCCACACACACAACCCCACCCCCCCCTCACCATAACCCCCATCATCACATACCTTCCATCCCCCACACCACACCTACATACCCCCACACATCACATACCTCACCATACCCCCACATCATCACATACCCCACCATACCCCACATCATCACAACCTCACCATACCCCCACACATCCACACACCACCCCACATCACACATACCCTTCCACACCACAATACATACCTCAAACCCCCACACACACATACCCACCATACCCCCACATCATCACACCCTTCACCATAACCACACATCACATACCCACATAACCACATCATCACATACTCACCATACCCCCACAATCACATACCCTTCACCATACCCCCACACATCACATACCCCTTCACCACCCACATCACACATACCCTTCACCATCCCCCACACAACATACCACATACCCCCCACATCACACATACCCTTCACCATCCCCCACATCATCACATACCCTTCACTACCCCCCCATCATCACATACCCTTCACCATACCCCCCCATCATCACATACCCTTCACCATACCCCCACATCATCACATACCCTTCACCATACCCCCACTACATCACATACCCTCACCATACCTCTACATCATCACATACCTCTACCATACCCCACACACAATTCACATACCCCCACATCATCACATACCCCTTCACCATACCCCCCTATATCACATACCCTCAACCATAACCCCCATCACAACATAGTTCTACCATACCCACATCAACATAGCCTCTCACCATACCCCCCACATCATCACATACCCCCACCATACCCCCACACATCACATACCCCTTCACCATACCCCACATCATCACATACCCCTTCCATACCCCACATCATCACATACCCCCACCATACCTCCACATCATCACATACCCCTTCACCATACCCCCACATCATCACATACCCTTCACCATACCCCCACATCATCACATACCCTTCACCATACCTCCACATCATCACATACCCCTTCACCATACCCCCCACATCATCACATACCCCTCACCATACCCCCACATCATCACATACCCTTCACCATACCCCCACATCACACATACCCTTCACCATACCCCCACATCATCACATACCCTTCACCATACCCCCATCATCACATACCCTTCACCATACCCCCCCATCATCACATACCCTTCACCATACCTAGAGATTGGCATGGTTTTATGTCTGTTAGCCTAATAGCTGGTTTGTTTTGCATTGAGAGATGGTTTTATGGAAAGTACCCTAGGCTGTATATGGAACTAAGCTTTAGGAGACTTCCATCTTTACTCTCCTCCCGGTTATGTTTCATTCGGAGATCAACTATTTTAAAAATAGTGATTTTGATGCGATTATAGTAGTGCCCCTAACACTCAAAAGGCCATTTGACTAAAAACAAGAATACGGTAAATCTGAAAAGTGGCGCTTCCGTCCTCCTAATTATGCTTTTAAACTAAAGTTTGACTCGGGTACATTCACAAAAAGACCCTATAGGTTGCATTTTTGCGAGAGTTACGCTTTAAGAAGCCTTCATTGGTGGGAGTCTTAAAGAGACAGGCGCTCCAACAGAGGGGAAAACAGAAGCAACCATGGATATTATGAGAAAAATGAAGAGTTTTTTTGAATCATCAAAGCATGTAAACATTTTCTCGTGAAAACACAAAATACAAGTACGAAGCTGAAAACGATATATAATAGGTCTCATTTAAGGTGAAATTGTTATCTAATTTACCTCTTTGCTATTGCGTAATCAGCTGGAAAAACGCTAATAAGAAATGATTTCGGTTTATAAATAAACCAAATTGCCCTCCGGGGATAATAAAGATAACTTGAACCTGAACCTTGAACCTGCAACTTCCTCTTACAACCGGCTGTTCAAAGATAGTGATTATATACATGTCACAGAACACAAAGACGCAATCTATGTTTATTGGAAAACAGCCAAATGAATCTTTATTCTAAACCTATGACATAGTGTTAATTTCGTCAGACGAGACGAGACTAAATATGTTCGTCAACGACCTTTTTTTCCATGACTAAGACGAGACGATGACGAGACTGCGCCAATGTCCAAAAACGCTGACTAAGACTAAATTAACATGCATTATTGTTGACGAAAAAAGACGAGACTAAAATGTTTTGACTAAAACTTGACTAAGATACCTTGAGTTCTCTTTTGACTACAACTAGACTAAAATGATGAGACTTTTAGTCGACTAATACTTGACTAACAAAAAAAAGATATGTGAATGACTAAATATGACTAAAACTAACAAGGACATTTGGCACAAGACTAAGACTAAATTAAAAATAGGTGACAAAATTAACACTACTATGACAAACCTTTCTTTGCAATACTGTATTTCACCATTGGGCAGAATTATCATGCTCAATAACCAATGAAAAGTGTTTGCGTCAGTGAGAAATGAATATTTTAGATTAAAGATTATTACATTAGTCTGAGGGATTTAAGGGTTTCTTTCTCCATACAAATGGTCGGGAGACATCTCACCAGGAGGGCATCTGCTTTCCACACAACGGGATGTGTGACCTACATTAACATGACTTGTGAGGATCTTTCTCAATTGTAATATGCATGGGTCAATGGTAGGGCTGCACAATTAATCACAATTGTATCGAAATTGCAATATGGACTAGTGCAATATCCGAATTGCAGGGGGGGCACAATATCTGTCAAACCATTCTGAATTAAGTATTGTGGTGCTGCAGAGACGTACTGGCCTATACATCGTATCCTACATACTAAAGAAAACATCTTTGTTTGGTACAGATCCTCGCAACAATCACACTATAATCATTTTAATTTCTTTCAATGTTAATAATTTTCAATGAAAATGAGAATAATAATAATAAATAAGTTAACTGACTGTGCAGTCATGATGGTTAAACGTTGCAGGGTTTGTGAACTATAATCTGTATTAGAAACAAATGTACAAACAGTTGCAGTGCTGTTTTAAAAAAACTAAATCCCCGGCCATTGCATGAGGGAAAACGCAATGTAATAAAAGTCAAAGGAAGTTACAGAAAATCCTCGCATAAATGATATTCTCAATCAGATGCTGTAGATTCTTTACAAAGGAACCAATGAAGTTTCATTTTACAGGTCTGTGATTTACAGTTATTTTCCTAATAATTCCCTAGAAAGTTTCTTGGAAAGAACTACATAATTTGGTACTAATTACAGGGCAATGAAGAATTTCTTGGAAAGAACGCTTCATTTATTTTTTCATTTAGTAAATATCCATTATTTTTCACTATTGGAAACTTTATTCTCCATCCAAGTTGTATTCTTGCCTATAGATACATTTTAGATTTTAGCATGTTCAGCCGACTAAAACTCTCTCTATGCTAATAATGAACTTGATACAATGAATTTGAAGTATAACAAAACATTCTCATCCTATATTATGTATTCCTAAATGACATAGTCCTTTCTAGTAAACATCCTAGGAAATTATTCTGAATTAAGCTTGTCCAATAATATTTTATTATATAACCACAGCATTAATGAAAACCTCAATTGACACGTCTACCAAAGCGATTTCCTTCAGTTACATTCTAAAGAAATTAATAGTTGTCTTAAGACTTTTGTAATATTCATATTTAATCTTAAAACATTAATTTATTCATATTATATTTTACTTTTGGTTATCACCAAAATACCCAGATTCCTATTGCCTACAAATGACCATACCAGTGATACAAAAACGATCATTCCCTCCAATATCGTGAATCCTATCGCAATCGCAATGTCAGTCAAAAATAATCGCAATTAGATATTTTCCTCATATTGTGCAGCCCTAATTGTCAACAGGTCTCCTTTCTGAGACAGGGACTATTGTTTTTTTCTGTGTTTTCCTATTTTGTATATATTAGGGAGATACTTGGGAGAGGAAAGGGAGAGAACGCTTTCCGTCTTCTCCCCGTGCAGCACGTAATAAAAAGGTCTTGATACATCAAAACAAGAGACTGAACTTCTTATAAGAAGGACAGCTTCCTTCACGGTAAATTTCTACCACACATTTGATTGTAATTTAATGACCTTATTAACAAATGACCCCAGGAACATGCCTGTGTCCGGTCATTAGGAAACTCAGGATCACAGCTCAGATCAGGCAGACGAAAAACTACGGACATAGAAACAGGACAAATGATAATGTATAAAACTCGAGGAACCATAATTCCTTATCAGCACTTTTACTGCCGTAAAGCTTACCTTCACTGGCCGTGTCGACGACTATACTCAAGAAAGAGTACAGAGAAAGTCCAAAGTGGAAAAGTAAAGCTAAGCACGAATACTCCAAAATGATCCATAAAAATAGCGGATTAAAGGAAAGAGGCATGCCGTCTGTTGTGTTAGTCACTCCAAACTGATGGAACCAAGCTGACTCATCAGGAGTCAGAAAGGGGAAGAGGATTTGATTTCTAAGAAGTCCTTCGAGCAGCCAATCAGTGAGCCGTCGTCAGTTAGGGATTACTATGTTAGTTTATCATAAAAAGGCAGGCCGGTATGAGAAGCCGTCTAGGCCGAAATTAAATATTTGGCTTTGCACTTTTAATCTATTCACAACCTGTCTATACTTGTATATCACATTGCACTTTTCTGCTCTTTTTGCACTTCTGGTTAGACGCAAACTGCATTTTGTTGTCTTTGTACTTGTACTCTGCACATTGACAATAAAGTTGAATCTAATCTAAAATCTATATTGGTACTAAACTGTTTGAATGGGTGGAGCTCAGTGGTGTAGTCTACGTGATACGCAAGCATACGCAGTATACCCAATAAGAAAGCTCAAGGATTTCCATATACCCACTTAAAAATGGTCAATGACACATAACATACTTTCCATTATAGGTTTCATACATTTTATATTGCCATCTGTGTTTTTCATCGCATAGGCTAAATAAAGGTATTTCCACCGTAAATCAGTGCATTAAAGTGTCTCCGAATGAAGGAAATTAAGTATTTGATGCTCAAACTTTCCCTGGGGGAGGACACCCAGACCCCACACTGTGATATGCCCATTCTGGTCCATACAATTATAAAGTACAGAATATCCACTAAAATATATTAGAATACACCACTGGTGGAGCTGTACAAGTTTTATTCAACAACACACTTCCTTTTTCTTTCCTATGCTGTACAAACTTCATACTGGTGTAAAGAGAAAGAAAGAGACGGAAGAGGCATGTGTTTCTTTGTCTTGACTAATTTCCCTTTTGAGGTTATGTTTAAACTCTCTTGTTGTCCTCGGGTCAAGTCTGACCCCTTTTCAAAGTTTTCTATATCAGAAATGTGGGGGTTTTTTTCAACAAAATTTCACAAAAAAAAACATGGATGGTTCAACGCAGTGCTCGTCGCAATTAAAATGTTTAAAAAAAATGTCAAAGAATGTTGACTAAAATGACACAAAAGTGAAAAAAAGTGCTAAAAATATTGGAAAAAGCGACTAAAGACATTGAAAGCCTAGAAAACAGCAGAATAAAGCTACGAAAAAAGCGTCAAACAAACAAGGCACTAACAAGGTTTTAAAAAGCGACAAAAACATTAAAGAAAACCCGTCAAAAATGTTGAAAAAAGCATCGAAAAATGAGTCGGAAATATTATTTTCCGTTTTGTTGTCGGAGGACAACACAAGGGTTAAGCCCGAGACTAGGGCTGGTCCGAATACCATTTTTTGAGCTTCGAAGCTTCGGTAGTAATGAGCATCGAATATTCGAAGCTTCGGAGAGAGGGGGCTGAACATATTATTATCTCTAATAAAGGCAGGAATCTCTATGTGTCTGTTTGTTTGCATGTTGATTATTTTGAGAACCTTTAATCTAAACGACTTCACAAGGGAGTGCAGTGTCGTATTTGGTGCGATATAGATAGACAGGCCAGACGCGTTCAGAATTAATAAACTTTTAACCTCTCAAGGATCACCGTCTCGTCAACGGGACACTTTGTGACGTCACTGTAACCTCGATAAAACTTCCACTCATGTTTTTATAACTTTAAAGCATTAAATCTTTAAAATACCAAGTAACAGAAAATAAAAACAACTCAGCTGTAATCTGCGCAGCCGAGAGTGCATGCATACCTGTTGTCGTTGTCCTTTCAGCAACAAAGTGGTATTTTGACCAAAATTTGATTTTCATAAATCCCCAAGAGTCCAAGGAAATGTAATATCCGAGCTTTATATTCCAAAACGATCTCTTCGCCTCACAATGTTGAAGATTCTGGCCGAATCACAACGGAAAAACGCGAAACAGTTTTCCATTTCCTCACTTGTTATCGCCGCTAGCTTCTCTGCCCAGCTTGCTACATGATCGCAGTGGGCGTCATCGTGTAGAGACAGTATCTTCTTCTTCTTCTGTGTAGTTTATTGGCGGTTGGCAAACCAAATTAAATGTGCATTACCGCCACCAACTGGACTGGAGTGTGAACGAGAGATAAATGCAGAAAATAAATGAACCAAAATAAAATAAAATAAAATGAAATAAAAAAAACGAATATTTGAATGTCAAATTTTGAAATCGAATACCAACCCACCGAACGAATATTCAAATATTCGGGTCCAGCCCTACCCGAGACACACCAGGCCGATAATCCAGGCGAGGTCGGTGACTCGAGTCTGTTTGGTGTGTTCCGTGCTATCGTCATTCGGAGGAGCCGCCGGCTTTCATTTTGGCCGACCTGACTTGCTGGGTCGGAAGGCGCGCAGTCAGACTCAAATGACCAATCCGATTGGTGGAGCGCTAACCCGGGAATGACGAGCAGGATGAGCATGACTAGATTCTCTCAAAATCTGACGGAAATCTTTTAAACTGACCTTTGTCGATCTGAAATGACGACAGATTCAGCAACTGCACGGCCTATTTCTCTCTTAAAATGTTTTCAGAAACATGTTTCCATGAACTATTTTAGTACAGTAGGAGATATCGTAGTCTGAACGAGCCGCCATGACAGTCTGGCTTTGAAATTGGAGAAACCAGACCCACATGGCCTACATGACAGATTACCACCATGAACTCTGCGAGGCTCAGAGAATCAAACAGAGAGGAAACAATCTCCTGACACCGTCCGACTACCAAAACAACAATCTTTAACAATATTTTAACAGGAAAGAAGAAGTATCACTTGAGGCTGACTTTTCTGTTTTTAACCACACACACACATCTGATATATCACGAAGAAACGGAGATACTTAACGCAAAAAGGAACGAGGAGAGAACTATAAAGGGCAGTCGGAGAGCGCAGACCTCCGCCAACTCCACGCCCTTTGTTGCAATGTTAACGAAATTGAAAAGTAAGTAGGGTATCCTCCCCATGATGCGGATCCACTCCAAAATTTGAAAAGGTTCTTCCTTGTAGAGCTGAAGATCTTTGCCCGAACCCAAAGGGCTTGCGCTCCAGGTTGTGCGGTAAATGAGCGGTCAGGGGAAGTGTTAGCGCGATGATTAGCGTGTAAATGGATGCTGAGGTGGTGAAACGGAGGCTGGCCTCTGGAGGAATTATTTTATTTCTTTGTTCCAACTTCCAAGTGGCCTCTAGCCTAGTCATGAATAAATTATGTTACATTTCTTTTTTTTTTTTTTTTTTTTTAAAAGGCCAAAGAGCTGTGTGCGTGTGCACACATTTTAATAATGTCTGGCTGTAAACGGGTTCAGGCTTTTAAAAAGCTGTCAATCAAAATGTACTTTTAAGGCTCTTCTTCCTTTGCCGATGCTACAACGTTCCACTAAATTTCATGAAAGACCGGCCAGTAGTTTATCTGTGAACCTGCTGAGAGACAAAACATACCGAAAATGATAACATCCTTGGTGGAGCCAGATATCAACTTTTCAACAAACATGTTAGTAGTCGCTTATTATTCAGGTTAAGTTGATTTTAAAACATGTAACAGAAAAACATGAATCAGATCGCTTTTTTTCTTTATTATTATAAAAAAAAAAAAAAAAAAAAGGCACACAATACATCATGAAATTATGTTGTCATGACAATGTGATGACAACATAACTCACAAAATACAGGGAAGAAGAAAATAAATAAATAAATAGACAAAAGAAACTTGAGTTATTTAAATACTGTACTGGTACATTTAGAAAATACTTGACAGGTAGAGCGTACTTAAAGTATATGGTCGTAAATAGAGCTGGGCAATATATAGATATTATATCGATATATGAAGCTAGATATCGTCTTATGACCATAAGTGTTGTCTTTTCCGGGTTTCAAAAGCTGCATTACAGTAAAGTGATGTTATTTTCTGAACACACCAGACTGTTTTAACTGTTCTATTATTTGCCTTTACCCACTTAATCATTATATCAACATTACTGATGATTATTTATCAAAAATCGTCAACCCTACAATCTCGTCACAATATCGATATCAAGGGATTTGGTCAAAAATATCGGGATATTTGATTTTCTCCATATTGCCCAGCTCTAGTCGTAAATATATTCCCACACATCTTTCGTAACAGTTTGTAGCAATTCTTTTTTTCCAGAAGAAAATGGCTTTGCAACGTCTTATTTTTATTGAAACTTAGAGTCAGAGTCGTTCTTCATTGAGCTTTAAATTATAAATAATAATAATAATAATAATAATAATAATAATAATAAATGCCACGGTGCAATATCCTCACTGCTATATTTATAATTAATCATATTTCTGTATATCTGCATCAGTGTCTCTGTGTCACAACGGACAAAGAGCCAGGGTTCGCCACTGTTCCACCAAATGCTGGCTCTTGGGGGGGGGAAATTATATTTGTAAATTATGGTGTGGTCTAGACCTACTCGCCCTGTAACGTGTCCTGAGATAACTCCTGTTATCTCAGAACACTATTTGACACAGATTTGACACTATCCATCATCTAAACATAATAATAAAAAAAAACATTTGGAGTGAAATTATTTTTCTGTACTTCACACATCCATAAAATACACAAAAAAACGATATAACATACACTAAAAGATGGGGAAAATCCCCCATAATACAGGGTTTTCACAGGTTTTACCAAGTCACATTTAAGGCTTTTTAAGACAGTTTTAAGACCATTATGAATCAAATGTAAGACCTGCATCACAACATAAAAAAATAAATAAGTCAGATGTCAGAGTCCAGAAACATTGTCTGAAACAATTCCCTGGTTTCCTCATCGGCATTATAGGACTGGTGTCAAGATTGGCTGCATGTTGGTCTCATTTGTAGTCATAATACCGCAAATTATATTTGGACTAGCGACAGAAAGAACTACAACACCACAGAATAAAAAAATAAAATAAATGTTTTGTAAAGCACTGTGTGAGCATTTCAACGAGCAGTAGAGGTAGCGTTACATTGACGTAGGAATATTAAGCCCTGTTTAAAATGATTAAAGACCTAGAACACAATACTTCAGCAAATTTTAGACTTTTTAAGGCCTAAAATGTAGAAATTTTAGACTTTTTAAGACCCTGCGGCAATCATGTAATAGGGGCCCTTTAAGGTGGCAACAGAGACAATAAGTGAGTAAGATATTCGTAAAAACTGTCATTTAATTGGTGTGTGATTGTGGGGCGGCCTCCAGCTCACCCAGTAGAGCGCACGCCACTGTCACTATCTGATAAAAGGGAAAAAAACAATTTGGCTGTGATCTACTAGGAGGCCTATTGTTTTTAGGATATTTTGTTACGTGGTCCGTGAGATTTGTTTTTTTTTATTGGGTAAGTGGTCCGTGTTCTGAAAAACTTTAAGAAACCATGAAGAATCAGCAAAATATAACGTTAATAGCATCAATCACAAAATTGGCAACATTGGTCCTGTATATCACTTAAATACTGGATATAAGTACCAAAAGTTGACACACCTCCACAATGTGTTTACACTATTTACATTGTAATCTCACTGAAGGCATCAACTATGAATGAACACATATGGAATTATGTACTTAACAAAAAGTGTGAAATACTGAAAACATGTCTTATATAGATTCTCAAAGTAGCCACCCTTTGCTTTTGATAACTCTGCAAACCCTTGGTGTTCTCTCAATGAGCTTCATGAGGTAGTCACCTGAAATGGTTTTACCTTCACAGGTGTGCTTTGTCAGGGTTAATTAGTGGAAGTTTTCCTTATTAATAAAAAGCAAAGGGGTGGCTACTTAACTAATATATAAGACATGTTTTCGTCTTTACACTTTTGTTAATATAATTCCATATGTGTTCATTCATAGTTTTGATGCCTTCAGTGAGAATCTACAATAAATAGTCATGAAAATAAAAAGGAAACGCATTGAATGAGAAAGTGTGTCCAAACTTTTGGCCTGTACTGTATATTTCAGATAGATCAGTTTGAGATAAAAAGAATGGTGACCTTAAGGCGCTGACACACCAACCAGATAATCGGCCGTCGGACAGTCTGGCGAGGTCGGTGACTCGAGTCGGTTCGGTGTGTCCCGTGCAGTCAGCCGGAGGAGCCGTCTGCCTTCATTTGGGCCGATTTGACTTGTTGAATCGGTAGGTGGGCAGTCGGACTCAATGGCCAATCTGATTGGTGGAGCGCTAGCCCTTGACTAGCGAATCGGTGCACTTATGTTACAACACTTACCGGGAATGACGAGCGGGATGAGCCTGACGAACACTTCTCAAAACCTGACGAAAATCTTTCAAACTGACCTTTGTCAACCAAAAAAAACCAGACAGATTCAGCAACTGCACGGCCTATTTCTCGCTTAAAATGTTTTCAGAAACACGTTTCATTAACTATTTTCGTATAAAACGAGATTGTATTCCGAACAAGCCGCCAAGACAGTCTCCTTGAAATCCGGGAGCAGCCGGACCCACGTGACGCGTTCGTCATTTCCGTTTTTCATTTTTTGGGCGACAATACAGATTAGCGCCGCCTGCTGTTATGGAGACGTGTTACGTCTCGCGCACGCGCAGAAAGTACGCTCAAGTCGGCGTCGCTTCGGTGTGTTCCGAGGCACTTTTTGGACCTCGGGGAGCAGACTGATCAGTCCGACTGCCTTTTCTGCCAAACAGCTGTCGGGTTGGTGTGTCAGAGCCTTAAAAAAGGTCACTCACAGTGGAAAAGTCTACTATTGGTTCAAAGACTTGTCAAACTTTGTCCTCAAGACGGCAGCACAACGCACAGAGACACCACTAATGGGCCTCCGCCATGCCAACTGTGGAATGTGTATGACCTACACGTATCAGCGGTTACATGCAGTCCTGATACTTTCATTACTATAATGTCCAGTAAACTAAAGCATGCGATGGGAGAGGGGCTGAAACCTACAGTATGTTAAGTATTTGTGTTTTAGCTTTTGTATTTTTCTTGTAGCTTTTGTATTTTTCTTGTAGCTTTTGGGTTTTTGTTTTAGCTTTTGTATTTGTGTTGAACCGTCTCGGCCACCGTAGGAAAGTCACCGGATGCCACAATCTTCTGAACATAGTCATACTGAGAAATACAGAGAGAGTTGTACGGAGCTGATTAGCTTTTAATAGGGTGACCAGACGTCCCAGTTTGATCGGGACAGTCCCGATTTGAATTTGCTTGTCCCGAGTCCCAACAAAAGCCTGTTTTTTTTGTGCTGATCTGAAAATTGATCCGATTTGTGACTCATAACCTTGATCCGATCTAACTGTGAGTTTTGTGCTCTGTTGCACCCCTATAATGATGATTCATAAGATATAAAGGAATCAAGTAATGCACAAATCATGAATTAATTCATGCATTAATTAATAATTCATGTACCCTTCCTGTAAAGTGTTACCATAACTTTAGTTCAAGCCTGTGGCAACAGTTCCAAATAATTTGTTTAGTGTCATGCATTGAAAAATACCTTTTCACAAGTTCAGTGGGTGCATTTTCCAAAAGAATGCTTTAATTCTGAAAACTAAAGTTGGTCCCCCCACGAAACTGACGCAATGTCTTTTAATATTATTTATTAGACATGTAGGCTACATACCAAGAACATTCATGAATATTAACTGAGATACCTCATTATGTTGTGAGCAGTAGGCTTACGTGTGCTGTTGGCAAAATTGTGTCTATATCTGTCTGTGTCTATGTCTAACCTGGGCTGGCACATGTTCGCGTTAAAAAGCGTGTGCGTGCACGAGCGCTTTGGTCACGTGCAAAGTGTCCCAGTTTTAGTTCCGGGAAATCTGGTCACCCTAGCTTTGTAGCAACTCATTTGGCAATGGCTTGAATGTAACAGACGTTCAATAATATCAAAAGGTAAAGTCGTCTTTACAGATTGTTTAAGTTTCTGTGATGTCACCATTTAACATGATCCATAGCCGGTTCCCATTTGTTCGAAATTGTGTGATATTATAAAGTACATTTTAAATATGATTCAAGGATTGACAAATAAAGCAAATTGTCTGTCCCAGCTACATTTCTACTTCTAAAAGTGCTTTGTTGTAACTTTGAAAAAATAAATAAAATGAAAACATCCGAAACAACTCTTAACAACTTAAAGTGCAGTAGTTTGAGCAGGACAGACACATTATGGCCCTTGCCCAATCCCCAGCCAATAGCCTACATATACACAGTATATGTAGGCTATAGCCTATGGCCTACATACACAGTATGTAGGCTATAGCCTTTAGAGGCTATTTTAGTGTAAAATACTACAAATGATTGTATCAGTGATACTAATGATTAATCGACGATCGATTAATTGGTTGTTAGGCATTTACCGTGTACAACGTGTAGTCTCCCCTAACATTCTGGCAATGAGTGGAAAGGTGTATATTTAATGAAGCGCCACCTAAGGCTGCACAATATATTGTTTTTTCATTGTCATCGCAATATCAACTGGCGCAACAAAACATCACGTAAGGCTGCGACATATAGACACGCAGAGATTTTCTGTGTTAGTTACAAGAAAATATCAGTAGAAAACTAATTTTTACTCACTTTTTAAGTGGTGCCTTTTATATTTAACTCAATCTTCAATTTGTTTAATAAAAGAGTGTTGGAAATAATTTCCTTTTATCGGTTTTAAATTCAACAATCAATTTGTTGTATTTTAGCAGAATACTGAAAGCAGCAGACATGCAGAAGTGAATACACTTGAATTTCTGTTTATTTATCGCAAGTAATATCGTTATCGTGATATTCAACAACGTTATCGCATATCCCATATTTCCCTCATATCGTGCAGCCCTAGCGCCACCAGGGGGGCACAATATAAATAAATTATTAATCACGAGTCAGCCATGTTGGGGTGGTCGGGGTCAGAAAGAGGAGAGTGGCAACTTTTGGAAAATGAAGCAGGCGTTTTTTACGGTATCGGTATCGATGCCGCCTAAAACGCTGTACTGGAGTTTATGCACCGATCAGATACCACGTAATAAAGCCTTAAAGAAAATCTACGTTAAAGTAGTTTATTTATGTTCTTTTTCGGTTATAACGGACTGTCAAACTGGAGAATAACAGAAAGTTCTGTGGCACGTTACCAACTATGAGATTGATTTAGCTGTTGATCGTCTTTCTTTTCCTTTACGTATTTGTTTAATAGGCCAAGCAATCAGACAGAGTCACAGAATATGCAGTATTTTGCTGTGGAAGTAAAGCTTAGATTGAGGAAAAAACAAAAACGCATTTGGTATTGTTTGGCACACAAGCAACATTTTACACTACGTTTCTCGGCGGTCCCTGTAGGCTCCGTTTCTATCTCTTTTTAAATGATGTATTAACGCATGAGTGTTTTCTATAATGATTTACCTTACACGGGGTGAAAAGACTTCCGCAGAGGATACATCGTTGTATCCTTGATTATATCTCCTCCGAGGAGCCTCCTCGATGCTCTATCCTTGCGCCTCGATGTGCATTTTCGAGGGCGCAGGTACAATTTTGGGAAGTGAGCAAGGCCCTATATGTCAAGACAATGCTACTCTCTGCCTCTACTCTCATTGTCTTGACTACAGGTGTCTACATAGTGCACATATGTGTCTGTTACACAGAACCATCTCAGAAGCAGTTGTAGTAAACTGTTTGGGAGAGGGCAGGCACTTATAAATAAAGACCTTGCAGGTGATTGCATAAACCATCTGTCCATCACACTGTTGTTTTGAACAAACGGTCGCAGCCGTCACACACCTAAACCCCGCCGCTAGCTGCCAAGTCGCTCCTCATCGACGGTGATTCGTCTTGGGCGCTGGTTTTAGTTTTGGTTTTGATTTCGATACCTTCTATGAAGTAAATATCCCCCCACTCCAACAGCCGGGATCAGTAAGACGCAGGCAAACAGACCCAGGATCAGTACGCTCAGATAGAGTCGACCACCTGACGTGAAGAAAAGGCTAGAGTTACTGGAATACAACCGACACACAAAATATAAGCATGATTCAGTGTGTTCTTGAATGCAAAGCACTAACAGAGTTGGTCTGTTGTCTCACCTTTAGCATCCGTCTCATCGGTTGGCTCTGGAGTTTGGAGATCTCCGGGATCTGTCGGTGTAACGGAGCATGGTTCTGAAAACACAAGAGTTGCAATAACTCAGAAAACATTATAGGACAGCAGTCACATTCCAGTAGTTGTTGACAAAACAATCATTTTTAAAGCTGTCTTATTATAACAGTAGTGGCAATCTGTCCACAAAAAAAATGCCACTGGAGGGAAACTTGCGGGTGCAAAAAATGAGGTCCACCATCGTCTTAATCTTAAGGTTAATCCTTTATTTAAAAACACCTACAAAAAGACTGACTGTGCAAGATTAACAACACACACACACACACACACACACACACACACACACACACACACACACACACACACACACACACACACACACACACACACACACACACACACACACACACACACACACACACACACACACACACAACCTTGCAGCAGCAGAAGCAGCAACAGCGTTATCTTAAATAATATATTCTAAATATTTCCAATACTTTTTTGTCAATTAATATCAATGTATAGGTCATTGGTGTTGTAAAAAAGGCCCATAAATGAGTCGGCCTTAAACTAGTAAAGATACTTGCGTCGGGCTTTGCACTGCGCTGGGTCAGGGTGCAAGATAGGGCCCTAGGTTTGAAAGAGGTATTATACCTTTACGGGAACAGTCAAGTTTTTGAGAAATAGGTTAAATCTGTAAGTGATGTTTACACCCTGATTGAGCTGCAGATTCTGAATGATACCGGCATATCCCCTATGACTTAATCAGAAAATGCTAAATTCAGAAAAAGAACTTATTCTGAATATCCAATGAAAATATGCTGTTCACATGACCCGTATGAAATTTGGCATATTTGGATAATAGTGTTAGTGCATGTAAACGTACTCAGTGATAACATGTTTATTTTCCAACTTACCAACAAGAAGCATAATAACTGAGGCACTCCCCAACTGTGGTATTTGGCATCTGTATCTCCCTTGGTCAGACTGCTCCACGTTGTTGATCTTTAGCGAGATGTTTCCGTGTTTCAGGCCGTCTGTGAACATCTCCGTCCTCCCGGCGTACGCTGGCTTCTTCATGTTCTCCTCGTGCTGTTTGTCATGGTAACAGTGGACATACCGGTAGTTGCTCTGTGGATCTTCAGGGTCCGGTGGGACGTCCGGCCTCCACCACTCCACCGTCAGCTCCTCCACGTCCAGACAAGGCTCCACGTGACACGGCAGGACGACATCACAACCCAGAACGGCCACGACTGGCTGAGACGCCCCGATCACCTGAGGCTGATCTGGAAAATAAGAGGGAAAATGTCCATTTACTTATAATAATTCCCAAACTTTTGCGTAATAAAGTACATAATCGTACTCGAGACCACCTTTTCAATTAGACTCGGGCATGATTCAACCAACCCTGTACAGTACGCACTGTTCACACTAATCAAACAAACTGGACTTTTTGGGGGTCAAGTGAACTCAGATCAGGGCACATCTCTGTGATGTAAAGTAAAAGCCTGCTTACTGAGTTATATTCCATTATATTTTTTTTTAAATTGTCACCTGCTTCCTGAATTGTGTGTTATCCTTCACATAAATGAAGACAACTCCACCATAAATTGGTGCATAAAATAAGGATTTTCATATTATACTACTTTATACTTCTACTCCACTACATCTCCGGGTGAAATATTGAAAAAAGTAACGGATCGGAGCCTACATTGGTATTTCTTTTTTTTAACCGATCGGGGAAATCTGTACTTTGGTCTGATGGGTCTAAATGTGATATTTTTGGTTCCAATCGTGTCTTTGTGAGACGCAGAATAGGCGAGCGGATGGTTTCTGAGTGTGTGGTCCCCCGCGCATGGAAGCATGGAGGAGGAGGTGTGATGGTGTGATGGATGCTTTTCACCGGTCTTCTGATGACATGAAGACTGTCACCCGCGCATTATTCTCCTCCAGGATTGATTATTGCCACTCACTGTACCTGGGTGTTGGCCATTCCTCTTGGTCTCGCCTGCAGCTGGTTCAAAAAGCTGCAGCGAGACTCCTGACTGGCAAAAGGAAAAGTGAAAGTATCACACCGATTCTGGCATCCCTGCATTGGCTACCTATTAAATACAGGATTGGTTTTAAGATTCTTTTATTTGTTTTTAAAGCCATACATGGTCAGGCTGCCCAGTATATCTCAGAACTCCTCAGCCCCTACTCCACTTCCAGGCCTCTTAGATCCTCCAATCAATTTATTTTTAACTGTTCCTCGATCGAGAACAGTGGGTAAGGAGATCGGGCCTTTTCTGTGGCTGCTCCAAAGCTTTGGAATAGTCTCCCACTTTAATGTTCCCCCTCCATTGATAGTTTTAAAACACACCTCAAGACATATTTGTTCTCAATGGCCTTTGCGTGCTCTTAGAGGTTTTTAGCATTTTAATAATCTTTTATTTTTATTTAATTATTTTTTTATTCTTTGATTCTTACATGTTGTACTGAATTTTCTTGCTTTTATTGCCATTACATTTTTATTTGTGTTATTTTATGACTCCTTTTGCTTTGATTTTACTTGTTGTGCCGTGCACTTCAATTCGTACGGTACTTTGGTCAACTCTGGTTGTTTTAAACGTGCTATATAAATAAACTTGACTTCACTTAACCAGCATGGCTACCACAGCATCCTGCAGCGACATGCCATCCCATATGGTTAGCGCTTAGTGGGACCATCATTTGTTTTTCAACAGGACAATGATCCCAAACACACCTCCAGGCTGTGTAAAGGCTATTTGAGGATGAGCTGGACCGCAGAGTGAAGGCAAAGCTGCCAACAAGTGCTCAGCACCTCTGGGAACTCCTTCAAGACTTTTGGAAAACCATTTCAGGTGACTACCTCAGGAAGCTGATTGAGAGTGTGCAAAGCTGTCATCAAAGCAAAAGGTTACTCTGAAGAATCTAAAATATGAATATAACATATTCTGGTTTATGGTTGACTTTTTCCTTTACTACATAATTCCATTGGTGTTTTTTCATAGTTTGATGTATTAAGTATTAATCCACAATGTAGATAATAATAAAAAAATACTGAATGAGAAGGTGTGTCCAAACTTCTATCTATCTATCAAAAACAGCCCAGTCTCACTGAAAAGCGTACAAATACCACGGGTTTCTACCTGTGACATACGTGCAATGTGTACGCGAAATTGAAATAGTGCGTACAGCAGATACGCGGAGCGCTCCAATTACAGTAATGGAAACCACTGCGTTTATAGTATGAAGGGACGTTTGCCCGCATAAGGAGGTTGGTTGGCGGTGGTGGATGGGAAAAACACAGGACTTTCACCCAGGAGACCGGGGTTCGCGTCCCGTGTTTGGCGATTTTAGGCCGTTTATTAGTGTGTTTTTGGCACGTTTTTGCGACTTTGTAGTGTTTTTTTGTTAAGCCTTTCCCAATGTTTCTTCCCTAAACCCAACCGTTTATTAGTGTGTTTTTGTGATTTTCTTGGGTTATTAAAGCCTTTCCCTGCATTCTTTCTCTAAACCCAACCATATCTATGTTTTTGTGTGTGATGCTGTTCTCGCGATAACACACAACGTGGCGACGCGAGCTGCGTGCATATAAAACGCACCGGTCCCCATGACTTCAATTGGGCGCTCCGCGTATGTAATGCCCGTAAATTTCACTTCAGCATTACGTACACGGTAGAAACCTGTGTTATTTGTACCGCTTGCGAGTGAGATCGGGTTGATCAAAAATGATGTTTGCACCGTGTGTGTGTGTGTGTGGGGGGGGGGGGGTGTGTGTGTGTGTACCTGTTTTACTATATTCGTTTGGGTCCAAAAACCGGGGACTACAGTATACTTGTGGGGTCTGCACAGCCTCGTGGGGACCAAAATGCTGGACCCCACGAGTTTAAAAGGCTGTTTGAGGGTTAAGACTTGGTTTTAGGATTAGGGTTAGAATTGTGTGTGTGTGTGTGTGTGTGTGTGTGTGTGTGTGTGTGTGTGTGGTGTGTGTGTGTGTGGTAGGTTTGTGTGAATGGTTGTTTGCTACGTCACCTGCGTGCCTGTTTTTGTGTTTGCTGATCAGAGGTTAGAAAGGGAGGATGGAGGAATTAGGATCTTGGAAGCAACACAGTTTTCCTACCTCGGCTGTGTGCGAGTGATGTTTTTAGATCTCGTCTGCTCGGTTTTAATATTTTCAAGTCAGTCTTTTTGTAGTGTTTTTATATGCATTTATAAAATAAAGAATTAACCTTTAGACGATGGCGCGGACCTCATTATTTGCACCAGCAAGCGTTGGAAATGGTTTCTAATTCCCTGCAGTGGCATTTTTGTGTGGACAGATTGCCACTACAGCGTTGTAGACAACTGGCATTGCTGACAATGGCTAACCCAGGAGTCAGTGTTGGGAAAGTTCACTTTCTACATGAACTAGTTCAAAGTTCAGTTCACAAAATTTTAAAATGAACTAGTTCAGTTCATAGTTCAAAATTTTGAACTAAGTTCACAGTTCCAAAAATGAAATAAGCGCACAGTTTTTTCCACATGTTGCCGCGAGCTATTATTTTTCAAAATTATTGCCACAGCCCAAATATAGAACCACAGACAGCAATTATTTTATCAGTTTTAACACTGAAACTATGCGTCAGATTTCATCTTCATATCCGATCAGTTCAACGTGCCGTGTCAGGTTTGCTGTGGATGGGACTGTTGTGCAGATTTTCTTTCTGAAAGCCGGTGTGCCAGTTTAGCTGGTGATCATGTTAACTGGAGATATTTGCATGAAATCAGTGAATATTCAACAAGGCCCTGCCCTGCGTTCTGCTCTGCCTCTGCCCCTCGAGTGCCAGAGGTTCACATTTTCACAAAGTGTTTGCAAGTGAGACAAAATAATGGATATCGCTGAAAACATCACCAGTTGATGTGTAACACATGTCCGTTTAAGCATTATCCACACAAATACGATACATACTGTATGAATGATAACAAATAAAATGAAACAACGCACTAGAGATCTAGCTGGGATTTGAACCTTGCATGTCATGGACAAAAAAGTTGACTGACTAGCTTCTATGTCATCTATACCACTAGACTACACACCACTGAAATGATTTTAAGATTTCTATCTATACATTGAACTTTTAGTCTAAGTTAACACAGGTTAACATAGGAGAGAAATATACGCCCATGTTAACTGGTGATATCACAATTTAACATGGGAAAATGCAAGCCTTGAAACAGTAAAGTAGGTTCATCTTTGCCTCACGTACCGAAAACTAACTGTTACATGTACAACAAACATGTACATGTAACACTTTATTCCGTTTTGGGGGTAAAAATGAAAAACGTCAGTCATGCGCAAACGTGATCATTTATGATTGTTATTGTGGGCCATCTCATACGAAGAATGTGCAGGCCTATCTCAGCACAAACAGTCTGGCACTCGAGGGGCAGAGGCAGAGCAGAACGCACGGCAGGGCCTTGTTGAATATTCACTGATTTCATGCAAATATCTCCAGCTAAACTGGCAAAGTTTGCACAGAAATGTAAGACTGTCACCATCCTCACCGACCTCGTCATAAAACTGGTTTAAATGATCATACGAAGCCTCCACGCTGCTTTCTGTTTTGATGACGCATAGGGCGGTGTGACTGGTGGCTGGTGTTGCCAGAATGGGTGTTTTTTCCGCTACATATGAAGGCCTGTTTACTGTGTGGTTTAGCCGTGGTTTTCAGCCTGGAAGGCTCTGTAGAAATCTGGCGCCCTATTGGACGAAGTTAAACCGAGAGAGCGTGGCGTTCACAGACACCAGAATGAACGAGTTCACGGTAACGTTCATCAGGCAGTAATACGGTACGTTCAGTTCACGTTCGCCCAAAATATCAACGAGTTCATGTACAAAACTGCCAGGAGTTACCTTCATCGGCCGTATTGCTGCAGACCATGGCACTCAAGAAAGAGTAGGCTGCAGTAAACGTCCAGAGTGGAACAGTGAAGCGACGCACGAAATCCCCATAATCATCCATCAACATACCGGAGAGATCTGAGAGATGTCCTCTCTTTCTTTTACTGTCAACTATGGTTGCAGTGAGTGTGTGACCATAGACAGAAATAAGAAGGTGTGTGAACACTACGCTGAGACGCAGCTATGTCACGTGGACAACGATAACCTCACGAGATCAAGGCGGCCGCAGTTTGAGACAGGCAGCGCAGTTGCGCAGTTCCATATATATATATATATATATATATATATATATATATATATATATATATATATATATATATATATATATATATATATATATATTATATATATATATATATACGGTAAATGTTAACTAACAAGCTAATTGTAGCGACACACGAGGGGCGTATTGGACCCATTTAAATAAACTGAATGCAAGCTAAACTGCGTTTCATACAGTTTAGATTTTACCTAGAAATCTGCACACATACTGCCTCTTGTTATTTTCCGTGTTTGTATGTAAATATAAACATTGTGCGCAGACCGCAGCTGCAATGTAGACCGTTATTATCCAATATCAGTTTCATCCTATGGTTTCATCCACTAGATGACACCAAAGGTCCATTAAAATCCATAAGTGTGCTTCACAAAATGTTCTTTAGTCTTATTAAAAAATAATTAGGTTTTACCTATGTCGTGCAGACCACCACACTCAAGAAAGAGTAGGCTGCAATAAACGTCCAGAGTGGAACAGTGAAGCGACGCACGAAGTCCCCATAATCATCCATCAACATACCAGGAGAGATCTGAGAGATGTCCTCTCTTTCTTTTACTAGGCTCGTTCGAGATGAGCGCAGAATCGATCACCGGCAATCGCCGCCCAATGCATGCCGGTTAGATTTGTGTCCGACTTGCTCTCCCCGAAATTATCAATCAAAATACCGGATAAAAAGAAAGAGACGTGTTATCTCCGCCCTTCTCCAAATGCTGCTCACTCTGTAAAAGTGCTAGACAAGTGCACAGTGCAGAATACAAATGGATGACTCAGACCATGCAGACCTGATGCCATAGACAGTATATGATACATCCATGATATGACGCAGACCCTTTGGACAGAGCATGTGTGACGTCACCCATTGGTTTGTGGAGATATTCACCAAAAAATAAATAAATAATCCGTCGTCGAGTTTGCGTTTCCTGGTTGTGAATGTAACGTTTTTAGACGATAGGGAGGACTCCTCCTCGGAGTGAACTGCGAAGCCAGCCGACACTCGGATCTCCGTGGTCAAATCAGCCGACGCTAAATTTGTAGTGCGCTCTTATACCGGCACGCGTGTTAAATGCACTCAACCAGCCTAGTTCGAGTAGCGAAGTTAGCGAGATGATACACATGGGACTAGCCTACTTCCGGTTTTCAAAATAAGGTGTTAATACAATGTACATATAAAAACTCATAGATACACCTATGCAGGCTTCAAAATTAACATTTTCGTCTACCAGCCAAATGGCTAATGAATGTTCAAATATTACCAGCCATTCAATAGATTACCATTGGGTTTTTTGGCTGGTGAGTGAAGCAAATCTACCAGCCACTTGCATATTTCACCAGCATTTGGCTGGTAAACGGTGCTAATTTAGAACCCTGCACCTATGATAAAAACTCATACTGAAAATGAAACAATTTTACTGTATAATTTAGAAGATTTTTGGAATCAAAGTCCCATACTACTGCTGTTAAATGAGTAAAAATATGAAATTGGAGGTGCCATAAAAATACTTTGTTCCATAGTTCCAGGCAATAACCTACATATTTGAGTACAGGGCATCATCTAATACTGTCCTACTGAAAATCAAACAATTCCTTAATAAAAATAATAAATCATTTTGGTGCAGAGTTTTGAAATTCACCCATCGCAAGGGGCCATCCTCAGGTGTTAATTAACTGAATAATGAAACCCAAGCAACTTCTAGACAAGACCCGCCCTGCGCCCTGATCCCTAATATCGCCTCCCCCAGAGCCCTTGAAAGACCTCTGCCCTCCCCGAGATTCTACTTTTCAAAATAAAAGCTTGCGCCTGGTCCTCTACGCTTTGCGCAGTACTGATTGTCTTTATTGATTGATTTTACAGCTGCTGGAAGCGAGACAGAGTGTGCTGGTTGCGGGTGAGGTGGACATTTGGAAGTGCGCCACCATAGACATCCAGGACAACGCACCACAGACGTCTGCTAAATGGACCGAATACAGACAGAATGCTGCCGGTTACCAACAGCTCCGAGGCGGCCGCGGGTTAGGGGTTGACTGTGCTGTAGCAGGGCTCTCAAGTGTCACGCATTTAGCGTGACAGTCACTCATTCGGTCTTTTGTCACGCACTCCCGCCACACATTGTATTTCTCAGGCAGAAAAACTATTTATAATATATTTAATATGCCGCAGTGCCCAAAATGTCTCTGCCGGCGCCGCTCTCACTATGGAACCGGCAGGAATCAAGCGCGTCTCCCCTGGAGTTCTTAGTCGAGCCTGCCACTTATCAGCCAATCAAAAAAAAGAAAAGGGCTACACAATAGCCAATCAGAAAATAGCATTATTGTATCTGGGTAAGATTTAACGCAACAACCAATGGAAAAAAAAGCAAAGAGCAGCGTACAGCCACTTCCCTAAACGTTCGCTCATTCAGAGACCAGAGACCCAAACGGGGCTCTGTGTCTGTCAGGTCTGAGATCTACCGTATCAGCAGAGCAATCACGTAATGCACAGCAGACTATGGTGCAGGTAGATTATTTTCTGAAATATATTGACTATTATAACTTTATTTTTCTCAAAATATCACGACTCCTCCAAAACTCTTCCAAAAAAGAGATGTCACTCTTGCCTCTCTTCAAAACTTGAGAGCCCTGACATTACGAAACACATGATCTTACCTTTAAGGTCCGTCTGTAGGATACTGCCGTGCTAAAAGGCACAAAGACCGTCCAGAGTGTAAAGGTGTATGGCGGCATAAAGGTGAAGCAAAGCACGAAGACATCGAAATGAGCCATGAACTGACCCGTTAGTAACAGAAACTAGGCTCGTTCGAGATGAACTGCGTCTCGCCTGTAAAGTAGACGAGAGCAGGTGGCAGCAGCGGGGGGCGGGGACAAAAGTCCGCTCTCAAGTCGGACAGTTTTCCAGCTGATTCCAGCAGCCTTCAGGCTGAACAGGAAGTGACACAAACACTGGTGGTCCAATTCCGATTTAATAAAATGTTATCAGACCCATATATATCAGCTCCTACACAGTCTCCAGTTGTTTTTATTATGACAGAGTAGCTGTCAAAATGCTCTACATGCGATCTGTTGCTTATTTTAGTTACCAATAGATGATCCTTCATCTGAACAGATTTAGTCTCTCTGACTTCTAAACGTAACTACCAGCCTCACAACATGTGTTCTGTACAGAATAAGCCTTTAAATTGGTGAATATTCGGTTTGCTTCTTGGGAATAGGGAATAGGGAACTAGTTTTTTTCTGGGGCTCTGTGGTATGTAACTGGATTCTACCAGAGTTGTCTCATTATTAGAGTTGTTGATTAAACTGTTTCCAACTGCAGAACTGTAACTTTTCTCTGAGTCTGAACAAACAGAAACAATCAGCCAGCAGAGCTGCTGCTGTCAGTCCCAGTCCACAGTAGAGACCGATCCTTCCCCGACTCTCTGGTTGTGGTGGACTTGTTGTGTTTGGTGTCTCAGGTTCAGGTCGATCCCTCGCTGCTGTAAAGAGACCAAACACCTCTGTTTCATTCATGTGAAGAAAAAACATTTCACTAAAAGAGAAGGAAGTGTAAGGATTGAGGTTTTCCCAAGTACTTTTTTTCTCAGGTTCTTATTTATCTAAAAAGGTGCTGAATTGGGGAGTTGTTGGTCCAACAACAATGCTAAAGAAAGGCAAACAATAACACAAACTAACTATTTCAGGCAGCGGTAGCGCAGCAACTACCGTGTTCTGGGCGGTAAAATGACTTCAGCTCCCCGTCGTAAAGTGCTGTCTGACAGCGAGGTAAATCTCTGAAAATATTCTAAATATAGAGTTTAAATTTAAACCAGCTCTGTGTCCTGGCAGTGCTTCTCTCCGAGGAACCAGCCATCAGTCAACGGTTTTCTCAGATGCGGAGTGATGCTGAATGTGCAAAGGAGTCCGATTATAGCCGTTGTGGTTATTATATCACGGCTATGAACCAATCAGATTGCAAGATTTGGGCAACACTTTTTATAATGAATCAATTTACCAGTGACATTGAGCCAACATCTACCAGAGTTCCTCCCATAATCTGTGAGCACATCACACTTGTATAGTCCCGAGTCTTCAGTCCTGAGTCTGGACACATGAAGTCTGAGTCGTCCTTCTCTGAGGACGTCTTTGTCCCACTGGACTCGTCCTGCAAACTGTTCATCCTGAGACTCTGGGACCTCAACTCCTTCATGGAGATGAAACAGACAAAAAGGCCTGAGATCAGTTAACAGTTCACAGAAGATATTCAGAGAGTTGGAGGAACTGTGAGGGTTGGTTGTGAAGGTCCACTCCAGTGTGATGTTGTGGTTCTCCTCTGCCTGATAGGAGGTCTGTGTCACATTCACTACAAATGTTCCTGTTGAGGAGACAGAGAGGGAAAGTGAGGAGCAGACACACTGACAACTTTAAACTCCATCTCCACATGTTTCTGTGGACACTTTAGTGATTCTTTGTTTAGTGTTAGTGGATAATAAAGTGAAGCTGTAAACTAACCAGAGACACAGGAGGTCAGGATGATGAGCAGCAGGATGCTGCAGATCATCTTCTCCCTGTGAGAGGAGACAGAGGTGAAGAGATTATCTTACTTATTACCTACACACAACTGCTAAAAACAATATGAGCTACAACTACAGCAACGTTTCTTTTCGTCCAGAAGAAATCTAACAATTAAAGACTTGGGGTTAGGACTAAATAAAACTGTATAAGTGGCAGGACTATGTTTCTGTGAGAAGATGGCGCCAGTGATTCAACTCGCAGACATAACCATAGGAAGGGAGCATGGGACATAATCACTCTTAACATTGCAGAGCAGCCGGCTATGTGACGTTACTCAAAGCGTTTTCATGTCAGTGAGCAACCTCAGATAAAAGAAGCATAAATAAAAGGAATCAAAGTAGCCTAAAACGGCAAATAAAGTTTTCAACTAATCTGAATTAAATAATAAAACATAAAGTTCCTTATAAACAATATCTAACTGAAAATACAAAACAGTAAGCACTTAAACAATGTCATGTTATCATATTAAAAACTACTCTTTACTAAATTGAAAATTAAATATATTAGGCCAATAAATAACATTTGATTGTGAAAGAGGATAATGAGACTTCCTATATATAAAGCCTACTAAGCAGGTAGTACAGCTCATCAAGTGCTGTAATTAGCGGGGGAGGTTTTAAAACAGACACATCCTGAGAAGAAGGCAGAAACACTCTTAGAGTCCTTTTCTTTAAAACATTTTATGAATCAAACTAAAATAAGAACACAAGTTTAAAACAATAGACTGTAGTTAACTGCTGGAACAGGGGCATCTGCGGGGTTTTAAACTGAACTACATCACTAATAATGATCATAAACTATGTGATACTCACACAATTAAACACAAATAACCTGCTGTTCTCATCAGTCTGGGATGTTGATATATATTGATTTGAACGGGGGAAGGGGTGGGGCTTCCAAACTAGCGCAGTTTGGCAAAGGCAAAGGTTGACTACCACTGTACTAGCTGAGACGACATGTTACAACAGGGCTGCCTGTTACGGTGCACAGCACAGCAGCAGAGTTACTGGTACCAAAGTTTTCTGCAAAACTTTGAGCTCGAACGCATTGAAATGACTTGATCAAATTAATAACCTGACCGTTTTCAAAGTTCACGAACTAATAAGAAATCTGCATACTGCCTCTTGTTATTTTTGTGTTTGTATGTAAACATTGAGGCGTTGGGCGCATTTTCCTCCATTAGATGACACAACTGGATGTTGTCATGCTCATGCAGGAGTGTGTAACTTTGTTAGTTTCTGGAAAACACTACGAAACACAAGATATTAGCTTACCTTTAACATCTGTCTGTACTGCCGTGTTAAAAGGCACAAAGACCGTCCAGAGTGTAAAAGTGAAGCAAATGCACGAAGACATCGAAGTGAACCATGAACTGACCCGGTAGAAAGACCACCAGAAGAATCACGGTTGCGGTTAACTCATCCAGCATGCCTGGCTGGAAGTGCTCATGGAGGTGCTTCCTTATGAAGCTGCGTCTTACGCACATACGTTACCACCATATAGCTATTCATTGGTGATTCATCCATGGCATGATCATACCTGCCTTGGATCCATGGGGATACATTCCTGCCTTGGATCCATGCCATGGATCCATGGCATGGATCTAATAATAATTGCTTGTTTATATTATAATTGGAGTATTAGAACTGGGTGTGTGGCGTGAAAAATCCTGGTGTTACATTACCAGGAATGGTCTCTTAAAAATTGATAGGCCTACTGAAAATCCCCAAAACAAGCCCACCACTAATGACAACTGTTGTCTTCAGGTGATGTGTCCTATGTTTCCATATGAAATTAAAGTGCATTGTCTTTTTATAAATTTGTTGTTGTAGTTTTTCTGCTGTCAATCAGATTTCCTTCCTAATCTGCCTCTTAAGAGCCATTGGTTTCATTTCCTGATTCACTGACGTTTAAGGAGTTTCTCCTCTGTTGATCATTGGTAATAAATAGGCTATTCTTAAAAATAATATTTCGTTTTTTAATTGGAATGTCTTAAATAACAGATTAAGAGCTATATTTAATATAGATGAGCACACATGTATTTATATTTAAATATACAGACTGAAAGCCTTTGAAAACTCCCTGATAACTTCAACAGGTAAAAAACGGGTTGGTTTTATTTTTTGCAAGAATAATGTGTAATCAAGTTCAGTCTGTGATCTGGATGTTCATTTTGTGGGGCTTCGAAACCGAAAGTTAAAAAAAGATGAACAAGCTGAAGGGACTCTCGAGGAGTTTTGCGCAGACCGCATCAGCTGCAGGACGCAGATACTTGTTATTGACATTTTTCTCCACTAGATGACACCAACGGTCTCTTAAAATCCATAAGTTTGCTTCACAAAATGTTCTTTAGTCTTAATAAAAAAATATCTCATGGTCTGGTGGAAATAGAGTGACAAAAGGGGTGATTATTAAATACTATGGTTAGTGTTTGTTTCTCCTAAATAAATAATTAAGTTCAAATTATTTTAGAACAGGTTTTCAACATCACACATTATTATAAGTCTGTGCAAGAATTAATGTTGTCACGCTCATACAGGTGTCTCATAACTTCGAAAACAGTGTGTAACTTTGTTAGTTTCTGGAAAACACTATGAAACACATGAGCTTGCCTTTAAGGTCCGTCTGTACTGCCGTGCTAAAAGGCACAAAGACCGTCCAGAGTGTAAAGGCGAAGCAGAACACGAAGACATCGACGTGAACCATGAACTGACCCGATAGAAAGACAGAAAAATCACGGTTGCGGTTAACTCATCTGGCACTGAATGAATGAATAAATGAATGCCTGGCTGGAAGTGAATCCTTATAAAGCTAAAAAAAAACGTGCTTTTCATTGGTGATTGTTATTTTCCCCTCCCATGGATCATAGTTTTTTTTCCTTTCTTTTTTTATGGTTTGAAAAATTCAATATATTTTGTTCTTGGCGACAAACGCTGCAGAACCTGTACAAAGTTAAGAGAATCCCAATTCAAACAATCACCTCAGATACATATAGAAGCTCACTCATAGAATAATAGTGAACTTTTAATTAAAGATGCCTGAAATTGTAGTTCATCATTGGTTGCACAGAAGATGTTCTGGTTTTCAATGCTGCACCCTAAGGCTGGGATTGTTGGTTAGATAAATACAAAAAAAAGGCGAAGATACATGTAAAACTAGCATGAGTGTTCCGATTGCTCCTTTATGTAGCAGGAATCTGAGGAAGGCCAAACTCGTCCACCAGGACACCGTCCCTGTTGACCGACTTGTCGCCTGGCGTGCCCTCTGGGAAGGAAGGAGCTGTTGAAGCATCGTCCAGGTAGGAGCTGTCGTCATCCATCAGGAGCTCGTCTCCCAAAGCATCCAGCTCTGCTTCCAAGTCGTCGTCATCAATTTCAGGCGTGCCATAGCTTCTTCCCAGCGCCTCCTGGATGTCAGTGGCATCCTCCATCATGTCCCCGAGCTCATCCTGGAGATCCTCAATCTGATCAATTATCACATCTTTGTATGCCTTCTTCATGTCTTTGAGGCCGAGGCTAGGTCTCCCTAGGGGGGTCCGGGGGTTTGCCCCCCTGGGATTTTTTTTAAAAAAAAAAAAACAACCCATTAAATGGCACTTTATGGAGAGTTTTGTGCAAAGAAATGGAGAAATTGAGTCTTACATGATATGTGCAAAACTGCAAGGTTAAGAGCCTATACTCTGCATTGTTGTAGTATCAACAGATATTAAGGCATTTAGCATTTACATTACAATGATTACACATTGTATTACTTTGTTATGATATAAGAAGTGACCAATGTGCCAAACATAATGTGCCACATGAAGAGACAGTGCAGCATTATGACAGTAACAGCTGAGAAGATCTGGGTCTGTGGTGACCAGGTCCACCTCACACAAACTTCCTTCTTCCTTCTCCCAATCTCTCTCTTTACAACACACACAAACACACACACACACACACACACACACACACACACACACACACACACACACACACACACACACACACACACACACACACACACACACACACACACACACACACGCACACACTGCACCGAGTGGGGCTCTCCGTGGCCGGCTCGGAGCCCTGCCGCTGGAGGAGATGCGACAGCGAGGACCGGTTCCACGGCTTGGTCAGCGACATGAACTCGTAGCGGCCGGTGGAGCTTCTGAGCACCGAGCTTCCACCGCTGCGAACGGGGTTTTTAGCTTTAGGAAAAGGCATTTTATCTTTTAATCCTACTGACGTAGAGGCGTTATGTAGCCTAGTTGACCCGCGGTGGTGAATTGTCTGCAGTGCTGCGCGGGTTGTTGCCGTGTTCTGATTGTTCTCATCTCAGATCCGCCAAGAAAAAATAGACATGCCATTTCAAAAATCTTTCATTTATTGTCAGAATATTATGTTTTCAAAAGCATCACTTTCATCAAATTTTATGTGACATATTTAGACTGCAAGCAGGCACATCTGGAAAAACGAGCAGGCTTATGTGCCGTGAATTCTCTTAAAGGTCCCATGACATGGTGCTCTTTGGATGCTTTTTGGTCCCCTAATACTGTATCTGAAGTCTCTTTCCCGAAATTCAGCCTTGGTGCAGAATTACAGCCACTAGAGCCAGTCCAATAATGATCTTTCCTTAGGATGTGCCATTTCTGTGCCTGTAGCTATTGAGGAGGAGAGAGGGAGGGGCAAGGTGGAGGGTGGGGGTGTGGCCTTGACCAACTGCCTCTTTGCTCGTTTGAAAGCCATGATGTCTCTCTCTCTCATGGGTGGGCCAAATTCTCTGAGCGGGCAAAGCAGAGAAAGAGGAGGTAACCTTGCTCCTTATGACCTCATAAGGAGAAGATTCCAGGTCAGCCCATCTGAGCTTTCATTTTCTCAAAGGCAGAGCAGGATACCCAGGGCTCGGTTTACACCTATCACCATTTCTAGCCACTGGGGGACCATAGGCAGGCTGGGGGAACTCCTATTAATGTTAAAAAACCTCATAAAAGTGAAATTTTCATGCCATGGGACCTTTAATACATCCATGGGGCTGAGGCCCGGAGACCCCCGGCCCAATTTAACCACTGCTTATAACGAGGTTGAAAATCCAGCTGTTGCACTAGCTGCTCCCTCTTGAGGCCTGGAGAACTTCCGTTGTGTAATCTGGATGCAGCGTTTTTTTGTTGCATTTGTTTTTGGGGATTTGCTTGTGTTTTGTCTATTTGTAGGCCTATGTGTTTTCTTAAATTGCAGGGTGTTTGCCCCTGTCGGCCACCGCAGTAATCTGAACAGATTTAGTCTCTCTGACTTCTAAACATAGCCTAACTATCAGCAACACAACAGGTGTTCTGTACAGAATAAGCCTTTAAATCAGACAAAGCAATTAAATCCGTCCAAGTCAAAATCAATAAAAAGTTTATATAAAACATCATCATGTTGAGTTGATTCTGAACCAATCAGCTGTTAGATCAGCGGAGAGGCTGACGTTTCCCAGCATGCCCTGAGTCCGCCTGGGTCTTGCAGTTGGTGGAGAGCAACTGCGCTGCCTGCATCTCATGCTGCGTTTATGCCACCTGGGAATAACAGAGACCGCCCCCCTGGTTACGTTGTTTTTCCGACTGGCAGCGTTCACATGGTCGGGATGCATGTTCTTCTTCTTCTGTTATATTGGGCGTTTGGCATAACAACTTGTTGCATGACTGCCACAACGGTTGGCTGTAGCCGAGAGCATCAGGTGGTGAAAACATGGAGGCCACAATAACAGAAGATTTTCTGCTGTTTTCTTATGCGAGCATCCAAACAGCACATGGACAGGTGTGTGTTTGTGTTATCTGCAGGACAACCAACGGGAAAAGACACGGAAATGTTTGTTTTTTTTAGACATAGGCCTATTTATGAATAATCTGAAACATGTTATGTTTGTGTGTGTGTGTGTGTGATATGTCTGTGAATGTTTGTGGCAGAGGCATTTGTCCACAATAAACAGTTTATTATCATTGAAATATGTTCAGTGAACCAAAGTCGCCTCCGTCAAACGTCAGTTGTCAGCAACGCGTCACCAGTTGGGAAACTCGGTTAGCAAAATCCAACCCGAGTTTCCCACCTCACCTCCCACAGGAAGTTACGTTAATCGTGACGTTTTCACTCGGGAAAATGTTTTTCCAATGTCCATGAACACACGGTCAGAACTGCGGCCGCCTTGATCTCGTGAGGTTATCGTTGCCCACGTGTGCATGACGTCAGAGCAAGTCGAGATCAAGTCGGACACAAATCTAACCGGCATGCATTGGGCGGCGATCGCCGGTGATCGATTCTGCTCAGATCTGGCTCGTTTGAGATGAGCCAGATCTGAGCAGAATCGATCACCGGCGATAACTGATAAGTTTACTGTTTTCATCAGTTTCTGGCTGGTGACAGTATGCTCATTTTCCAGTAGAATATTTGCCTATTTTATGTAATGAATAATTAAGACCTGAGTAATGATATTTTCTTCCCTACGTTTAAAGCCCACCTTCCTCCCATCACCAACACGTCTTTGTATATTATAAAGATGTCTTCCTGTTTCACTAATGTCCCAGTACTCCTGCCATGTTGTTTGTACATATGTACTGATGAATGATTTAACTGTTTTCTGCTTTGCTCACTAGCCAGAATATCCACCTTCTCATTTCCCTCCACACCAGCATGGGCAGGAACCCAAATTAAACCAATAAACATACCCTTAAAGCTGCTGTAGGTAAGATTGTGAAGATCCAGGACTTTGCCAACAAATTTGAACATCGACAACTTCTCAGTCCCTCCTCCCTTTCTGCTGCAGCCCAAACCGTCTCCTAAGCCCCTCCCACACAACGGAGTTTGACAGAACTGCCGGCATGTCAGACAGACAACATGTTCAATAACTAAAACACCAACACAACGTTAACTTTACTCACCAACAGTAAAACGATGCTAACTAGCAGGATAGCGTTAGCCATTTCAGCATCACATCAGACCGACCACTGTGCTAACGTTACTATCATCCTCACCAACATAGCTTTGTGGACTTTTGACGACTAATAACCAATTGAAAGATAAATCATTCATGGTAATTATGTTACCTGTTGAGAGGAAATGTGGCTACGTCTGCATCGTTCTTCAGATCTTTAAAATCCTGCAGCCACGCCACCTCTGAAAAGCCTCTCCAATATTCACCGGAGTTTTGGAAAACTTTTCTGCAGCTCGTGCACAGGGAGGGGGGAGGGGAGAACGCTATATATGCGTGTACGTGCCTGAGCAGTGATTGACAGGCAGATAGATCCCCTCTGTGGCCCTGATTGGAGAAAATCGTCCGGGAGCGGTGGAATTTTGCCAATGGCACTACAGGCTGTAGGAGGTGCCAGAGGAGCTGTCTTTTTTTTTTTTTTACATAATTCATGTAGTTCTACTGGAACATAGGGTCAGTTTCAGCAAATATGACAGAAAGTTAGTTTTATAAGACTTACCTACTGCATCTTTAATTTGCATTATCAATCCATCCATCCATCCATCTTCGTCTGATTATCCGGGGTCAGGTCACGGGGGCAGCAGCTCCAGCAGGGGACCATAACTTCCCTTTCCCGAGCCACATTAACCAGCTCTGACTGGAGGATTACGAGGCGTTCCCAGGCCAGGTTGTAGATTTGTATTCTGTACAATATAATAAATATAATTTAATTGATGATCTGTTCTAGATGAAGATCTGCCTGTTCTAATGCTAGAAAGTGTCTTGAAAAACAGTTTAGGGTAATCCCTTCTCCTCTATCTACTGTAATGCCAATAACACTGCCATCAACTCTGTAGTGTATACTGATAAATGGTCTGATAACCTTTTCTTTATTGATGTATCACTCACCGGGATACACACTGCTGCACCTACACACCCTTTGTCTGGATCTTTAGAGCCATCTGTAAAGATGAAAACCGAGTCTCAGAAATTCTTTTTAACATAATTCTGGACTAAGCGCCATACTGGAAGAAGTTCTGACTTATTCTCCAGTTCCTGATGTATGTTGAGATCTACACTTGGCAAGGGGAATAAACCACGGAGGAATGGAGGAGATTGAAACAGTAGGACTATATTGTAGTCAACTTAACCCAATGCTTAGCATCACTGATCCATCCAAAACTTAAAAAGAGAGAGAGAGAGAGAGAGAGAAAGAGAGAAAGAGAGAGAGGTTACACCCTTCCACCAAGTTTCATGAATGTTCGGCCAGTAGTTTTTCTCTAATCCTGCTGACAGACAGAAAACATGACTCTTTGGCAGCGGTAATCATCAGCTTTTTGAAAAACATTTCATTGTTGTTATATTATATTTCAGGTATTGGTGTTGCTGTTAAAAAAAAAAAAAAACATTAATCAGATCACTTTTATTTTTCATTTTATTTTTTAATAACAGACATACAACACACTCAATACACACGGAAATCCCACCAAAAACAATTGGCCAAAACGAAAATAAATCAATAAATACCAAAAAATGAATGGATCCCTTCAGTTATTCAAATACAGTAAAATACATGACAGGTAGAGCGTATTAAGAGTATAAAGTAATATCTATATTTCCACACATTTCTTTCTTAAATATTTGGCTTTGCAATATATTTTTTATTTGAATACTTAGATTCAGAGAAGTTCTTGATAGAACTTTAAATATAAACATTTTATCCAACAAAGTAACTGTATTTATTATCTGGGGACAGTTTTCATCCAGCAACCCCTAACATAATATTTATAGATGTAAAGTTAAAATAAACCTTGAATGGATTTAGCCAATTTTGGATTTTGTTCCAGAAATGTTCAACATATAACCCAAAAAATAACAAATGCAACTGGGTTTCCTACTTACAGAATCTCCATAAGGATCGTTCAATGGTAAACATGTTGAGTTTTTTCAGTAGCAGTAAAAATAAAAAGTAGAATATCTTCAATTAAACAACTCTTGAGTAGGAATACAGCAGCCTCTGCTCTGTAAATTAAAATAGATTCTGCGGTCTATCGCTATATAAATAAGATTGCCATTGCCATAATTAACCGTATAGCATCAATAACATTTGCAGTTAAGTGATGTATATTTTATATATTTATAAATGTATTGCACATATATTTGTTTGACATTTCTTTTTAAATTGAGCACAAAAAAAAAAAAAAAAAAAGTGTGTCCCGATTACTCTGATACTGTAACATTGGTTTAAAGACTTGTCAAACTTTGTCCTCAAGATGGCAGCACAACACACAGAGACACCACTAATGGGCCTCCGCCATGCAGACTGTGGAATGTGTATGACTTACATGTATCAGTGGCTACATGCATGAAAACAGTCCTGATACTGTCATTAATATAATGTCCAGTACAAGCAGCAGAAAGTCTACACACCTACCTAAAAACACATCTCTTCCAAATGTACTTTGGCTAAGAAGATGATGGTTATAAAAATGTGTGGCACTTTGTACTTTGGCTGATTTGAAGCTAATGTTCTTCTATGTGATTCTTGCAGTTTTCCTGAGTTTGTACCTTCATGGTTGAATGCACTTATTGGAAGTCACTTTGGATCAAGGCACTAAATACGGCAATACAACCAGCTGATCATTTTAAAATCCTCTATACCAGCTAATTTTCTGTTTAAAAAAATACTTCATGGTTAATGTTACAACTGTAAAGAACATAAAACTAAAAAGAAAATCAGAAACAACTGATATTCATTTAGAAAGGACAGTAGTTTGAGCAAGACAGACGCAAACGAGTTGTACTTTCAAGTCTTCTTCAATACAGCATGATGTTCATTTTGTAAATTATGATTTCGTTTATCTTAAAAGACGATCAAGAAGGGGACTCTTTAGGGGCGTGGCTATGCGCTGGCCTGTCAATCATACCACAGGCTTAACAATGCTAACCATGCTAACACTGTGCACATTAAAATAGACCTGAATTTGTTCTTGGGTGTTGTTCGTGTTTATCTTAAACTTTGACCTTCTCACTGTGTTTTCACTTTAAAGTTAACTGGAACATTTGGTCACCTAGAAATTTCTTGTTCAGCGATCTGCCAACCGAGATAGCTAGCTAGTGTTAACTGGTAAGTTAAAAGGCAAGTATGCCAGTCCACCAGCGACTGGAGTGACTGGAGAGTCAGAGGACAGTGTTCAAAAAGACGTCAGTAAGAAAATCCACTTGTAACAATCAAAGTTATAAAATGTCTCTCTAATGCTAGTGTGTGCCAACAGGCCCTCACACCCAAACCTGCACCGTGCTGATCAGGCTTTGGGACACACCGAATCTCAACTAACAAGCCAGATGGTTTATTACACCGATCCGTCTGAGAAGCCGTCATTGTAACAGTTTGGACAAGGTCAGGGCACCTGGCAGGTGATTGGACGAACCATCAGTCTATTACCGTCCGCCTTTGTTGTTTTGAACGAACAGTCGCAGCCGTCACACACCTCAACCACGACCTGGGTCCTAACAGCCAGTAGATTTCCCCCGGATTCTGATTGGTGTGGCCTGCTGGTTGTGGTTGTGTTTTGATACCTTTGTTTAAGTAACACAGCCAGGATCAGTAAGATACAGGCAAACAGACCCAGGATCGGTACGCTCAGATAGCGTCGACCACCTGATGTGAAGAAAAAAAAAACGGAGACAAAAGCTACACTTACTGGAGTACAACAGACACAAATATAAGCATGATTCAGCATTTTCTTTAACGTAAAGCACTAACGATTCTCTGCTTCCCTCTTTACAGAGTTGGTCTGTTTTCTCACCTTTAACATCGGTCTCGTTGTTTGGACCTCGACTTTGGAGATTATGGGGATGCAGCGGCGTCTTTGTCGTCCAGGTTTCAACAGAGCGCGGTTCTGAAAACACAAGATTTGTAATAATTTAGTCACAGAAGTTGTTGACACAACAATCCTTCAAGTTTTAAAGCGGTCTTATTTTGACCTTACAGCATCAGCAACAGCGTTATCCCAACTAATATTTCTAAATAATTATTGCAAAATCTCCAACTGATCAAATGTTTATTTTCCAACAGTAACAGATTTTATTGATAAAAAAAACTAACTTACCAACATGAAGCATAATAACTGAAGCCCTTGCCAACTGTGGGATTTGGCATCTGTATCTCCCTTGGTCAGACTGCTCCACGTTGCTGATCTTTAGCGAGATGTTTCCGTGTTTCAGGCCGTCTGTGAACATCTCCGTCCTCCCGGCGTACGCTGGCTTCTTCATGTCCTCCTCGTGGTGTTTGTCATGGTAACGGTGGACATACCGGTAGTTGCTCTGTGGATCTCTAGGGTCCAGCGGGATGTCCGGCCTCCACCAATTCACCGTCAGCTCCTCCACGTTGAGCTGAGGCTCCACGTGACACGGCAGGATGACATCACCACCCAGAGGGGCCACGATTGGCTGAAGTGACCCGATCAACCGAGGCCGATCTGGAAAATAGAGGGAACGTTCATGAGCCCAGGAGTTTGGGTAACAGTTGACGGTTTCTTGCAACAACAAAGCACATCATCTTTTCTGTCTCCTCCGTGAAATCAAGCTGCCTTCAAGTGCTGTCGGAAATGTTGACACCTATAAACGATCTGACAGAAAACAGCACCTGGGAAATATAAAGTCTACTTGCGCTACAATGGGGGGGCAAAGAACACAAATGGGCCGTTGAAGTGACACTCTCACCGCTGCGCCACCCTGTGGGTGTTTCTAGGACCCATTTAAATAAACTGAATGCAAGCAAAACGGCGTTTAACTCCAGTTTAGGTCGTGCAGACCAACACACTCAGGAAAGAGTAGCCTAGGTTGCAGTCCCCAAATTGATCAATCTAGCTCCCCCTTCTCCCAAGTGCCTTCTCCTTTGACCATTACTTTTTGTTGTGAATTCCTCACGCTACGGAGACTGTGCAGGTTACAGTGTGTGTAGTTACCGGCTACGTAGCGTAAGTTATGTAAGAAATGCAATCCACTTTACTCCTCATTGAAACTTGCCCAGTTCCACGATGTCTTTGATCACCATCACTAGGGTTGGGCATCGTTTGGATTTTAACGATTCTGATCCCGATTCTTCCTTTTGATTCCGGTTCTTATCGATTCTCAATTCTGATTGTTTGAGTGGTGTAGTTGAAACGGGTCACATGCTTATTTCACAAATAAGAGGAAAGTTTTATTTTGATTCAAAAGGTGGGTTGCAGTGTGACGGGGCTATTTTAACGTAAAATAAAGCCACGCTAGAGCACCGCTTACTGTGTTCCACGGCTGCAACACAACAAGCGCCTGGTCGCTATGGAAACCAAAACTTGCGCATGTTAAATTTGGAACCCGTGATCAGATTTGAAACCAAATCCTCAAAACGATTCCAATAAAGAAACGATTCTACTGGAATCGTACTTTTTTCTCGATGCTAACCATCACTTTCGCTTCCTCTGGTGTTCCGTTTAGTAAAATGAAGATTTTGCAGTTTGTGGACCATGTAGATTGTATTTTCTGCTGTTTCTTCAAGGATTGTGCTTTCCGGCCAATATCGGCATTTCGTTGGCGAGATGTTCATTAATGTGGACGTCTGTTCCCTTCAACTTCCTTCCTCGTTTCAGTAGTGTAATTTTGCGTTTTCGGTTAACAAACCTCATTATAATGGCTGGTTTGTCGCCGTTATTTTTCCGGGGCAGAGGGGGACAAGCCCTTGGACTGTAGAAAGTAGGGCTGTGCTTGACTAAAGAAATTCTTAGTCGACTAACACTCATTCAATTGTATCGACTAATCGATTAGTTGATTTAATCGACAGATCTGTAAATCTGAATTTTTCCGCAAAGAGTCGTGCAAAAGCACCACTTTAATTCTTGTGTTTACCAGAGATGTGCTCGTAGGTTTCTTGGAAATAAGTCATTCAGCATGAAAAAAAAAACATAAAACATGACTAATCGACTAAAGAAATCTAAGATGACTAAGACCAAAACGACCGATTAGTCGACTAATCAACTAAGAGAGAGCTAGCCTCGTGAGACCGTCCTGATCTCGCGAGCTCCAGTTTTCCACTCGCAGATCAGTCTGGCATCTTGAGGCAGAGAAAATTTGGAGCCGTTAGCCAAACGACCGGGCCAATCAGCGATGGTTTTGAGGTGGGTTTATCCAATCAGCTAACCAGTATTTTCAGACAGCGGTAGCCACTCGCTAATGCTTTTTTTCTCTTGGATCCTTCTTTTGGAATATGGTCCGGGAACCTGAAATGGTGCCTTTTATTCCTAAATTCTCGTTACACAAACAGCAAATCTCCTTTACCGACATGTTGGTTGCTTGCAGGAGCTAACGAGCTATGCTTTGCCTGCAGCAGCAGGGGCGGGCTTGTGGTTGTATTTTCATACGCTTCGTGGATCTGATTGGTTGATTTGGCCCGTCTATCACCAACATAGGTGATAAACAGATGGTTTATCCAATCAGCTAACAAGTATTTCCGCCCCCTTCCCAAAAGTTCTCCAACGGAAAGTTCCCAGATGGATATGCCGAGCAAATGCGAAGCAATCCATCTGGCGGAGTCAGGTTAAGAGAGAGCAGCCCTAGTAGAAAGGCTGAGACTGTAAAGGCTGCCACTTGTTGCTCCACAGAGTCAGATACTGACCTGTCGGGGCTCCCGTGGTAAAGTTGGTTTTATATTGGACGTTGGATATTCGACACATTTGAAAAATCTATTATGCAGCTTGACCTTTTGACCGATCCATCTCAAAACACATACGGTAAACTCAGCTAACTGCCCTACACATAACACAAAGCTTCTTTTTTTCCCCGAAAAACCCACCCTTTGATTTTATAAATATTTTTATAAGCGTGTCTTTAGAATGTGTATCAAAACAGTTTATGCACTGAATAATGTTCCGGGAATAATGGATAAAGACAAATTTACAACCAAATTAAGATGAATGAGGGGGATCATTAAACAATTAGTTATTTGAAAACAGTTGTATTGCTGTGAACTAAACTATTTATGGAGGACTCAATTACTATACCTAAGTTTGCAAATAAAATAGGAAGAGAGCACAAGGACAATTTGCCCCTGACACAAGACCTATTCAGCAGTTTGGTTAACCACTGCTACTTACCACTATTACTTGTTAAAATTAACATATTCTGAAAACAAGCTGCCTCTTTGTGTAACAGACTCGGAAAAATAAATCATTTGGATTTATTCAGTCAGCTAAATTTATTTAACAAAAAGTGTCAAAAAGTGTCTCTGTCAAAAGAGGCCTTGTGCCATATGAAGGATATATTTCTATTTTAGATATATCTTTTTTATTTAAAGGTCTAAGATCCATTTTTTTGTATTTTGAATTAAGCTATATTACATATTTAAAGTATTTATTAACATGATAAAAATTCAATAAAAATAAGCTTTGTGTTATGTGTAGGACAGTTAGCGGAGTTCACCAAATTTTTTGAGATGGATAAGTCAAAAGGTCAAGCCACATAATAGATGTATAGCATATGTTGAATATCCAACTTCTAATATAAAATCAACTTTTATTTTGAGCCCCAATACAACAACATTCTCATTGCACTGCTCTAGATCAGCCACTCTGTTCTCTAGGAAGGCGAGTCTTTTGTCCTTCCCTTCATTTTGAAGCCGGAGAGCCTTTACTTCCCCAACCAGGTCTAAAATAGATTTTTGCTACAGCCTGACCACAGATATGCAGCCTGACACAGCGGTAATTTCCTCAGAGAGAAAGTCAAGAGACTTCTTAATGTCGTCGATTTCCTCTATCGCCGGTTGCTTCCTCGGAGGCATGACTTTTTTATGCCCGGTTCTCAAGAAGGGCAACAAACTGTTATGTCAACTTAACTCCTTAGGCTAAGCCCCACTCTTACTTCTTCTCTCGTCGGATTGAACCGAACACAGCACGTGCCCCGCGAAGTCTTCCTTGTCAGTCTGCACTTCTCTGCTCTTCATTCAGTGCATAATATGACCATTGACATATATAAAAGAATATAACCCAGTGTAACCTTCTTATATACAGTCTGTGAGTGTAACCAGTCCACTCGGCCTTTCTGTCCCGGCCGTCCAAAGCTCCTGTTCCTGCGGTGTAAACACCAACACTTCACTCCCCAACCAGAGTTTTGTATATTTCTGTTTTTTTTTGTCAATAAAAAAGAAAACACTAAAGCGTGCGTTTTACGTGTTTTACAGTAACAGTCTTCTCCTGAACGGAGGTGGCGCTAATGAGGAAAGGACTACCGACTTTGCTCTTTCTACGGACTAGAAGAAGAAAAAAAGCACGCCCCCCCCCCCCAAACGTCACACGGGACCCGTGCGACAGCTCTCCTCCCCTTACTTTGAACCATGAATGCAGGTCTTGTAGGACCTAGACTAGCCTACTGCAACGGAGTAGTTTTCAGTGTGGTATTAGTAGCCCACTTTTACTGCAGTAGCCTAACTGTTAAAGGCTCTGAATACACCTGAGTACAGGTCTTACCTTCACCGCCCGTGCCGACCGCTATAACGGTACTGAAGAAAGAGTGCAGTATAAGTCCAAAGTGAAAAAGTGAAGCTAAGCACGAAGTCCCAGGAGTAGTCCATAAACATATCGGATAAAAAGAAAGAGACATGCTGTCATTTTTGTTCTACACTCCATAACTGAAAAGATTAGACCTGCCTCATCCTCCTGGGTGTACTATGGTGCGTTATGGCTCTGGGTGTAGCTATTAAGAGAGTGGGCGGGGCAGGAGCGGGGGAGTGAAAAGGAGCATGTCTGTTTATGCAATTTCCTGTAGGCATATTTCTTGTATGAAAGGCGCTATACAAACATTATTTATTGGCCTTTTAGTAATCAGCTGCAGGAGTTTCTGATTCAGAAAGTTTGTGATCTGTATCATGATTAATCATATTAATGCTTACGTCTCGCTAAAACAGTATTCCTTCCATGCATTTACAGTTAATGTTGGAAATAAAGAAATCACACATGCTACTATCTAGTAAATAAAACATGAATTGACATAATTACATGTTTTAGTAACATATCATGTGTCCTATGTTTCCATATGAAATTAAAGTGCATTTATAAATTTGTTGTCAAGTTTATCTGCTGTCAATCGGAAGATTTGCTTGTACAGTGCCTTGCGAAAGTATTCGGCCCCCTTGAACGTTTCGACCTTTTGCCACATTTCAGGCCTCAAACATAAAGATATAAAACTGTAATTTTTTGTGAAGAATCAACAACAAGTGGGTCCCAATTATGAAGTGGAACGAAATTCATTGGCTACTTCAAACTTTTTTAACAAATAAAAAACTGAAAAAGTGGGCGTGCAAAATTATTCAGCCCCTTTACTTTCAGTGCAGCAAACTCTCTCCAGAAGTTCAGTGAGGATCTTTGAATGATCCAATGTTGACCTAAATGACTAATGATGATAAATAGAATCCAGCTGTGTGTAATCAAGTCTCCGTATAAATGCACCTGCTCTGTGATAGTGTCAGAGGTCCGTGTAAAGCGCAGAGAGCATCATGAAGAACAAGGAACACACCAGGCAGGTCCGAGATACTGTTGTGGAGAAGTTTAAAGCCGGATTTGGATACAAAAAGATTTCCCAAGCTTTAAACATCCCAAGGAGCACTGTGCAAGCGATAATATTGAAATGGAAGGAGTATCAGACCACTACAAATCTCACAGACCCGGCCGTCCCTCTAAACTTTCAGCTCATACAATGAGAAGACTGATCAGAGATGCAGCCAAGAGGCCCATGATCACTCTGGATGAACTGCAGAGATCTACAGCTGAGCTGGGAGACTCTGTCCATAGGACAACAATCAGTGTCATACTGCACAAATCTGGCCTTTATGGAAGAGTGGCAAGAAGAAAGCCATTTCTTAAAGATATCCACAAAAGTGTCGTTTAAAGTTTGCCAAAAGCCACCTGGGAGACACACCAAACATGTGGAAGAAGGTGCTGTGGTCAGATGAAACCAAAATCGAACTTTTTGGCAACAATGCAAAACGTTATGTTTGGCGTAAAAGCAACACAGCTCATCACCCTGAACACACCATCCCCACTGTCAAACATGGTGGTGGCAGCATCATGGTTTGGGCCTGCTTTTCTTCAGCAGGGACAGGGAAGATGGTTAAAATTGATGGGAAGATGGATGGAGCCAAATACAGGACCATTCTGGAAGAAAACCTGATGGAGTCTGCAAAAGACCTGAGACTGGGACGGAGATTTGTCTTCCAACAAGACAATGATCCAAAACATAAAGCAAAATCTACAATGGAATGGTTCACAAATAAACATATCCAGGTGTTAGAATGGCCAAGTCAAAGTCCAGACCTGAATCCAATCGAGAATCTGTGGAAAGAACTGAAAACTGCTGTTCACAAACGCTCTCCATCCAACCTCACTGAGCTCGAGCTGTTTTGCAAGGAGGAATGGGCAAAAATGTCAGTCTCTCGATGTGCAAAACTGATAGAGACTTACCCCAAGCGACTTACAGCTGTAATCGCAGCAAAAGGTGGCGCTACAAAGTATTAACTTAAGGGGGCTGAATAATTTTGCACGCCCAATATTTCAGTTTTTTATTTGTTTAAAAGGTTTGAAATATCCAATAAATTTCGTTCCACTTCATGATTGTGTCCCACTTGTTGTTGATTCTTCACAAAAAATTACAGTTTTATATATTTATGTTTGAGGCCTGAAATGTGGCAAAAGGTCGAAAAGTTCAAGGGGGCCGAATACTTTCGCAAGGCACTGTATGTATATGTACCGGTATGTATAACAGGATTGAAGTTGAATGAGTTATTCACCTGTTGATCATTGGTAATAAATAGGCTATTCTTTAATATAGTATTTCGTTTTTTAATTGGAATGTCTTAAATAACAGATTAAGAGTTATATTTAATATAGATGAGCACACATGTATTTACATTTAGGTATACAGACTGGAAGCCTTTAAAAACTCCCTGATAACTTCAATGGGTGAAAAAAAAACACGGTGGTTTTATTTTTCGCATGAATAATGCCATCTGCCAGTTATGATTAATTCATACATAATTAATGAATGCGTTTATCATGTAGGAGTCCCTGCATTCGTCCTTTTATTATGATCACTTTGTGTGGCAGTGAAGATGCGTTCAAATGCAGCAGGATGATCTCAGGTGGAGTTCAACTGCTGAACCAGGGGCAGCTGCGGGGGTTTAAACTGAACTACATCACTAATAATGATCATCACACAATTAAACACCAATAACCTGATGTTCTCATCAGTCTGGGATGTGGATGTTCATTTATTTATAGCGGGGAGGGTGGGGCTTCGAAACCGAAAGTTAAAAAAAAGATAAACAAGCTGACGGGACTATCAGACGACCGAGGCCGAGTGTGGTAAAGGAAAACATTGACTGCACCATGAGACCTTCCAGAGAAGATATTTAGCATTCAAAACGCAACAAGGAGAAACTGGTTTTAAGCCTTTAAAGTAAGTAGCGCTTTATGCTCCTGTGTGTTTCTGTGTGTGTGGTCGGAGCAGCTGGTGTTCTTTGTTAAGTGCGCACTAGCTGAGTCGATATATTAGTACAGAGGGGTATTGCACAAAACCAGGATAAGCCGGGATATTCAGGTTATCCTGGATGAATTTAGCTTTGACTTGGTTGCACAAAAGCAGGTTGAATTAAACCCAGCCAAGTAGCCTAACCATGGCGATTTATTCTTTGCAGCTAGCCTGGTCCAGAGCAGGCTAACAGGCAGGCTAAGATTAATCCTGGAGTCTGATGTGTTATGATTTAACACATCAGACTCCAGGATGACGCTGACGCTTTGATCCGAAATAAACGTGTTCAACAGTTATTCCGTTGTCTTCTGAATGTGTTCTGCTTCATTTTATTAACATGCATTACTTGTCACTATTGCTGTCACCTCCCACACCGTGCAGCGGACTCTAAAAGCGGACTTTTTGCATCAATAACGACGACAATGGCACCTGATCAAATGTCCTTTTTTTACCAAATGGGAGTGAGAATGTGTTGGAATGCTTCTTAATCATTTTATTTTGGTGCTGTCACTTGTCATCTTCGAGCTTGGGAGTGAGAAAAAAAAAAACATGAATAATAACAGGATACATTGTTTTACAGATATGCTTACAGTGTGTATTGAAGTCACTTCTTTTTCTAGTTTTTGTCCAGTCATGCTTGTTCTGTATGAACATTAATTGTAGAAAGATATTTAGAATTAGACATAGCTTATGGAGATCTGTGCATATGGTTGTAAAACATATTCTCGCATTATGAATAAGCTTTGAAATTAAGCCTACTCCTTATAAATTTCCCAGGAACAAGAATTATTATTTTTTTTATTTATATAGTGCTTTACAGGCTACTCAAAGACACTTTACACTAAAACCAGCACATTTAGCGCATAAAAACAGATACAGCAATAAAACCAACACATAAAACAAGCATATTAAAGCAATTAAAACGTGGAGTGACTAAGCTAAAGCTAGTTCAAAGCTAAATTCATCCAGGATAACCTCAATATCCCGGCTTAATCCCTTATTCTGGTTTTGTGCAATACCCCTCAGGGGACTACAGATGAAAAACAGCCTTTTGGCTTATTCCTGCATTTTTAACCCATGTATAATCATGTGTTGTATAAATGTGCACTGTCTCCTTCTTACATGAACTGAATTGAAGCAGACAGACACTGACACAGTCCAAGTGGTTGTATCAACTGCCTTTATTTATCGTATCAACTATTAACAGGATGTAGGTGTCAATTGACTCTTACTTCCTTTTTTAACGGCCAATCAGAAACATCCGCCTAGACTTAAAGACTCACTTCCTTTTTAACTTATTGCTAAAACACTGAACAAGGAAGGTAGGAAAGGCCGTTTGACAAACTTGTAAGTAGTCGTTTATAATTTAAACTTTAAAATATTTAATCGCTGTGCATATTGTAAATGTTTGTACATTTTTCAGTGTGTTTGTCATATGTGTATATATATATATATATATATATATATATATATATATATATATATATATATATATATACACACACACACACACACACACACACACACACACACACACACACACATATACTATATATATAGTTATATATCATAGTTAACAGAAAACACATTTCTCTGATCCCTTATCAGACTCTAAATGTATTTACTGGCCAAGTCTGTTCTCTCTAAGGAATTTGACTCCAGCTCATATTAAAACTAAATTCAAGACAATGCAGAGGAGGACAGACTATAATACAGATACAAACATTCAGCCAAAGAAAAATCTGAAAACTGAGTGCGTAGCAAAGTGACAAAGAGGTTTCAGAAACATTTGATCACAAAGGAATGACTTTATCAGAAATGAAGCCAATAAACTCTGACATGACCGGGCAGTTTTCAAACCTAACAAGCTTATAGGAACACCCTTTTGTAGTTTTTAGTGTCTGTGAACATTGAGGAACATTTCCTCTCATGCTCAGACCGCAGGAGGTTAAAACTTGACATGTAATGTATTATATATTGTTTTACATTATAATGTAACTATATAATTAATGTCATATTATGTTTAACAACAATATTTAAATAAAGTGAGGAGCTGTAACAAAGTACATTTACTCAAGTACTGTTCTTAAGTAAAATTTTTAGGTACTTTACCATTTTCTGCTGATTTCTACAGTACTCCACTACATCTCTGAGGGGAAGATTGCACTTTTTACTCCACTACGTTTATCTTATAACTTCTCCTGTAGGCTAAGAGTTACTGTTACATAAAAACACAGGATCATCTTACAAATTACAATGCTAAATATGTATTATAATATAATAATATAACTATAATTATATCACATTAAGACCTGCTGCACATGTAAATGTTATTTTTTTTTTAGCTTTTTAGTAATTTGTATTGCTCTTACGTAGTTTTAATGTATTAATGTTAAGTTTCTTTGGACATTAATTTAGAAAAAAATCATATAGCATCACCTTTTTTTTTAGAAAAACTAACGTCTTGCCCAAATGTGCCCAGTTTCCCGCAACCTTTTGACCATGCGTGTGATCGTGCGTAATGCTCCCAAGGTTTTGTATGCATTTTAGTGAACTCCGATGGTAACACGAAATATCACATGGATAAAGTACTCTGGATGCATAGCGCACAGCCTGCATGTGAGCACACTCAAAATTTTAATAATAAATAAATATTATGCTATTAATTTTTTCTTCTAACTCAAACCTCATTGGCCTTGGCTAAATTTCTGTGAAGAACATAACAAATAACTTATGTGTTTGGGTCTACTGGACCCGAGTGTAATAATTGTGTAATAATTCTAGGTGTTATGAAACTTAACTGTGTCCTCCTCCTAACTGGGCCTGCTGTGTGTGTGTTTTTGTGTGTCTATGTGTCTGTGTGTATGTCTATGCGTCTGTGCGTCTCTGTGTGTGTCTGTGCGTCTGTATGTGTGCGTGTCTGAGTGTAGGTGTCTGTGTGTGGGAATGTCTTTCTGCACCTGCTATTCCCACACAAAGTTACACAATTGTTACATTTCAAGCACTTTCACCTTTTCTGATTAAGTTCTAAGAGATAAGCACCAATTTCTATTTTTTACCTTTTTTATAATTGAATTTCCTTGTTTTCTCACAAAAAACGAAAATTATCATATGATCATAAATGTGATCTCACAGGGGTAAATATGAACCATAAATGATGTATATATCATTGGTAATTGAGCTAAATCTGTTAAGTATTAAGGCTGTTTAACAAAAATATGAACACCACACGAGGGTTAAGGCTTCCAAACAGCATTTTGTTTCGATGTCCTACCTCTGTTAGGAGCACATCGATCTCACAATCACTGAATCGGGTTTTTCCCCATTTTTCCATTTCATGATTGGTCATCAATGGCTCCTTTACGAGGCGAGGTTTTTGCGTACGAAAATTCTGTCTTTTGGTGCATGAAATATTTCAGAATAGAATCTACGCCAGAAATGAGGCCCCTGCACAGAAGAATTTGTTTTTGTGCAAGTTGGTTCTTCAAAAAGTTTCTTTGGACAAAAAGCCAAATGAATGTAAACAATGTGTCTCTTGCAGACCGTCTTTGATTATCTCTGCTGTTGTTGATAATGCATCTAAAATAAGAGAGGGAATGTAAGGTAGAAAAGGACCACATAAACAAATTAAAGTGATAACATGATGCAATTTTTCCTTTACTAACGTCTTGACAGTGTTTTGTCTTCCTGTAGTTGTGTATCAGCTGCAGAAATGGCCGAGGAGAGGAAGCGACCCATGTCCATGGGGGAGCGGCCCTACTTTGGTGTTGAAAAGACACAAAGGTTAATTTAATTTATTGTATTCTGTAAACAAAACATCTTGCACCTAAAAGCCTATTGATGTTACATATTCAAAGATTCATAAAGATTCATAAAGAGTTTGAAAATGGTGAAATGATGAATGAAAAAAAATAAATCTAATGAATTGAAGTGATACCATGATGGAATTTAGCCTTGGAAACATCCTGCACTTTATATATACACAAGTAAAAATATTTTCTCTCTTTTTAGTTCAATGTCGAGGGAGCTGAATCTGAGTACAGAAAACAAAAGCTTGAATGAGCGCCTGACTGATTATCACCGTGCTCTCATTGATCTGAGAGATTTCGCCAAAGCCAGGGTTATCGTGAAGAAGTCTTTTCCCAGAAAAAGATGTTTTTCTTTGTGCACCTGACCATACAGGAGTTCTTTGCTGCTCTTTTTGTCTATGACTGTTTCACAAACAAAAATACAAAAGAGCTCGGCAACTTCCTCAATCTGAAGGACAAAGAACATGCCTTACTTGATCTTCTGAAGTCGCAGTGAAACAACTTGTGAAAATGGGAGTTCTTTTAAGAGAGGGATTTAAATCAAAACGTACAAATTTGGATTGCTCAAACGAAAAATCCATACAAAGTATATAAGCTGTAAAGTAGTTCTGCACCATGAAGCTGTTATGAGTGTGTGTGTGTGTGTGTTAGTGAAAGAGAGGAAGTGAACACAAACGCATTAGCTTGGGTTTCAAACATGTCTCTACCATAGACTGTTGCGAAATTATGAATCCTACTGTGGCCACGCCAAGACCCGCCCTACAATAGCAGCTCGATTGGTTGGGGTTAGGTTATGTTACCTTGCGTAACCTTCCGTACGATATCATAAGGAACTGTTTGTGAGAATGAGTTGACATTCCTCATATTATCGATATAGATATGACAGAAAATACAGAAAAGCATAATATGTCTGCTGTAAAACAACATTGTGACACAAGCCTCAGATTTCAATATTAGATTTGACTACGTCGTTAATAAACGTTCTCATAATCTTTGTATTTTTTGTTTTAACTGTTGTTTTGTTTGTTTATCTGCATCACTTTGTTACATTTCATATATTGTATTAAAATCTGAGTTGAATCATGTTAAGCACCTTATTGTAAAATCCCAAAGTACTGATGAGTCACTGTGATGACTGAATGTTTTGTGGCTGAAAAATCCAGGTGGACTTAAATACAGATTTGAGACATTTCAGATGTGTTAAGACTTAGAAATACATGTCAAGCACTCATATACCGTTAATTTATATTTGGTCTTCAATGTTACATGTGAAGAGTTAATTTGCAAAAGAAAGATAAATGCCATTCTTTATCAAAACCACCCAACTCCAGTTTGATATTTCCTGGAGTGAACACATAAAAAGATGATTTAGTAAGATTTATAAAAATGAATTCTTCATGTATTTAACCCTAATGTTGATATGTTTCAGATTGTTTCTCAGTGTGACATGTAACCTGTCAATAAAAGGAAGGTGTTGACTGAATGTTGTGGTGAAAGATGTCTCACTAACCTCATAAACCAGACCATGAAATCAATCTAATGTGATGTAAACATGTCACTAACTAACAATAGTATTGTAATAGCATTAGCGCCACCCACTGGACTGGAGTGTGAATGAGAGATAAATGCAGGAAAACAAAAGGCAAAACCTAAATCCTCTTTACTAAATCAATTTCTCTTAGAAACGTAATAATATAGTGATATACACCTTGCCGGCTGTTTTCCCCAAAAGCCTGACAGTGAAAATGTGTGGTGGTCTGCCTTACGAAGTGTCTGAAAAAGGTGCACTCTGGGTATTGTAGTCCTTGCAATGAATTATGTGTATTAACAGTTTCTGTCTGGTGACAGTATGCACATTTTTCAGTAGAATGTTTGCCTATTTTATGTAATGAATAATTAAGAGCTGGATGTCCAATTCTGAGACGAGTAATGATACTTTATTCCTTACGTTTAAAGCCCACCTTCCTCCCATCACCAACACGTCTATGTATATTATAAAGATGTCTTCCTGTTTCACTAATGTCCCAGTACTCCTGCCATGTTGTTTGTACATATGTCCTGATGAATGATTTAACTTCTGCTTTGCTCACTAGACAGAATATCCACCTTCTCATTTCCCTCCACACCAGCATGGGCAGGAACCCAAATTAGACTAATAAACATACCCTTAACTTGCATTATCAATCCATTCATCCATCCATCTTTGTCCGATTATCCAGGGTCAGGTCGCGGGGGCAGCAGCTCCAGCAGGGGACCCCAAACTTCCCTTTCCCAAACCACATTAACCAGCTCTGACTGGAGGATTACGAGGAGTTCCCAGGCCAGGTTGGAGATTTGTATTCTGTACAATATAATAAATATTTCATTGATGATATCTGTTATAGGTGAGGATGATCTGCCTCTTCTAATGCTACAAAGTGCTGAAAAACTGTCAGATGCAATAACAGTTTAGGGTAATCCCTTCTCCTCTATCTACTGTAATGCCAGTAACACTGCCATCAACTCTGTAGTGTATACTGATAAATGGTCTGATAACCTTTTCTTTATTGATGTATCACTCACCGGGATACACACTGCTGCACCTACACACCCTTTGTCGGGATCTTTAGAGCCAATTGTAAAGATGAAAACCAAGTCTAAGAAATTCTTTTTAACATAATTCTGGACTAAGCGCCATACTGGAAGAAGTTCTGACTTATTCTCCAGTTCCTGATGTATGTTGAGATCTACACTTGGCAAGGGGAATAAACCATGGAGGAATGGAGGAGATTGAAACAGTAGGACTATATTGTAGTCGACCTAATCCAATGCTTGCTGCTTTAGCATCACTGATCCATCCAAAAATAATGGAATGTGACAATCACCATGCCCTTGGAGATTGACCCAGTATGCCAGCATTAACTTGACCCGTCTTATTCTCAAAGGCATCGCTCCCATTTCCACGTGCATCGCTGAAACTGGAGATGTTTTAAAAGACCCACTACAGATCCTCAGGGCCCGAGCTTGTAAGACCTCCAGCTTCTTGAGATGAGATTCTGCTGCTGACATGAAAGCTATACAACCAGAACATACAACAGGTCTCATGAGTGCCCAATATATGTTTTGTAGAGATGATCTACTTGCTCCCAACTCCTGTCCTGCCAAACAACGGAGTACATTAATAACCTTTTTACATTCATCCTGAATCTTTCCTACATGCATATTCCATGTGAGCTTTTCATCAAACCATACACCCAGAAATCTAATTACTTTTACTTGTTCAAGAGTTTCTACAGTTTTAACGTCAAGGGTGCAATTTTATGCCATCTTGAAAAACAGATCACCTGAGTTTGAATCCCCAATCTTTTTGTCCATCCCTCCAGCTGAGCCACTGCAGCCTGTACTTTTCTATTTAAAAACGCCACATTGCGGCCTCTTATCCACAAAGCCCCGTCATCTGCATACAAAGACCTTCCCACACCTTGATCAACATGACAAAATATATATCATTTATCATAACGTTAAAAAGCACTGGACTACAAACGCTTCCTTGTGGGATACCATTCTCCACCGCATAAACACTGGAGTATTCTGCACCTCTACTCTAACTTGTAGGTTTCTCTCAAGCAAAAAAATCCCAAACCCAATAATATGCTCTACCACCAATTCCCAAAGATTTCAACTTCCAGAGCATATCATATGCCTTTTCCACGTCAAAGAATACAGCAATTTCTACTTCCTTCTTGGTCTGTGCTTTCCTACTAGTGTAAAGAGAGCAAGAGATGTTACACCTTTCCACCAAGTTTCATGAATGTTCGGCCAGTAGTTTTTCTCTAATCCTGCTGACAGACAACTCAATGGTGTTTTTTGCCTCCAACGTCGCTTTCCAGGCAGCTAACCTTAACCTTAACCATAAACATAACCACTGCTGCGTTGCCTGGAAGGCGACCTTGGGGGCAAAACACCAGACAGACAAACAAACCAAAAACATGACTCTTTGCCAGAGGTAATCATCAGCTTTTTGACAAACATTTAATTGTTGTTATATTCTATGTCAGGTCTTGGTGTTGCTGTTAACAAAAAAACATTTATCAGATCACTTTTATTTATCATTTTATTATTTAATAACATACAACACACAACATACACAGAAATCCCACACAAAAAATTTGACAAAAAGAAAATAAATCAATAAATATAAAAACATTAATGGATCCCTGAAGTTATTCAAATACAGTAAAATACATGACCGGTAGAGCGTATAAACAGTATAAAGTAATATCTATATTTCCACACATTTCTTTCTTAAATATTTGGCTTTGCAATGTATTTTTATAGGAATACTTCAATTCAGAGAAGTTCTTGATAGAGCTTTAAATATAAACATTTTATCCAACAGAGTAACTGTATTTATTATCTGGGGACAGTTTCATCCAGCAACCCCTAACATAATATTTATAGATGTAAAGTTAAAATAAATGTTGAATGGATTTGGCCAATTTTGGATATTGGTCCAGAAATGTTCAACATATAACCCAAAAAAATAACAAATGCAACTGGGTTTCCTACTTACAGAATCTTCATGAGGACTGTTCAATGGTAAACATGTTGAGTCTTTTAAGTAGCAGTAAAAATAAAAAGTAGAATATCTTCAATTAAACAACTCTTGAGTAGGAATACAGCAGCCTCTGCTCTGTAAATTAAAATAGATTCTGCTGTCTATCGCTATGTAAATAAGATTGCCATTGCCATAATTAACCGTATAGCATCAATAACATTTGCAGTTAAGTGATGTATATTTTATATATTTATAAATGTATTGCACATATATTTGTTTGACATTTCTTTTTAAATTGAGCACAAAAAAAAAAAAGAAAAAAAAAAAAAAGTGTGTCCCGATTACTCTGATACTGTAACATTGGTTTAAAGACTTGTCAAACTTTGTCCTCAAGATGGCAGCACAACACACAGAGACACCACTAATGGGCCTCCGCCATGCAGACTGTGGAATGTGTATCACCTACATGTATCAGTGGCTACATGCATGAAAACAGTCCTGATACTGTCATTAATATAATGTCCAGTACAAGCAGCAGAAAGTCTACACACCTACCTAAAAACACATCCCTTCCAAATGTACTTTGGCTAAGAAGATGATGGTTATAAAAATGTGTGGCACTTTGTACTTTGGCTGATTTGAAGCTAATGTTCTTCTATGTGATTCTTGCAGTTTTCCTGAGTTTGTACCTTCAGGGTTGAATTCACTTATTGGAAGTCACTTTGGATCAAGGCACTAAATACGGCAATACAACCAGCTGATAATTTTAAAATCCTCTATACCAGCTAATTTTCTGTTTAAAAAATACTTCATGGTTAATGTTACAACTGTGAAGAACATAAAACTAAAAAGAAAAATCAGAAACAACTGATATTCATTTAGAAAGGACAGTAGTTTGAGCAAGACAGACACAAACATATAGTGTTACAAAGTGCAATATGTAGAAAAATAATACTTAAAATTGTCTTCAGGTTGTTCAGTGCGTTGGCGTTTCTCAGGTAAAGTAGCCTTCAGCAACTTTCGGGCCTGAAAAGTGACGCCAATGCTAAAGTGTCTTAAAGCTGAATTCTATCTTATTTCCAGCAGGGGGCGACTCCACTGGCTCCAAAAATAATACTAAAAAATAATAATGTACTTTCAAGTCTTTTTCAGTACAGCATGATGTTCATTTTGTAAATTATGATGTCATTTATCTTAAAAGACGATCAAGAAGGGGACTCTTTAGGGTTGTGGCTATGCGCCGACCTGTCAATCATACCACAGTCTTAGCAATGCTAACCATGCTAACACTGTGCACATTAAAATAGACCTAAATTTGTTCTTGGGTGTTGTTCGTGTTTATCTTAAACTTTGACCTTCTCACTGCGTTTTCACTTCATCAAAATTAACTGGAACATTTGGGCACCTAGAAATTTCTTGTTCAGCGATCTGCCAACCGAGATAGCTAGCTAGCGTTAACTGGTAAGTTAAAAGGCAAGTATGCCAGTCCACCAGCGACTGGAGTGACTGGAGAGTCAGAGGACAGTGTTCAAAAAGACGTCAGTAAGAAAATCAACTCGTAACAATCAAAGTTATAAAATTTCTCTCTAATGCTAGTGTGTGCCAACAGGTCCTCACACCCAAACCTGCACCGTGCTGATCAGGCTTTGGGACACACCGAATCTCAACTAACAAGCCAGAAGGTTTATTACATCGAACCGTCTGAGAAGCCGTCATTGTAACAGTTTGGACAAGGTCAGGGCACCTGGCAGGTGATTGGACGAACCATCAGTCTATTACCGCCCGCCTTTGTTGTTTTGAACGAACAGTTGCAGCCGTCACACACCTCAACCACGACCTGGGTCCTAACAGCCAGTAGATTTCCCCCGGACTCTGATTGGTGTGGCCTGCTGGTTGTGTTTTGGTTTCGATACCTTCTATAAAGTAAACATCCCCCCACTCCAACAGCCAGGATCAGTAAGATAGCCAGAACTGGGATCAGTACGCTCAGATAGAGAGGACCACCTGATGTGAAGAAAAAAAACGGAGGCAAAAGCTACAGTTACTGGAATACAGATATACAAATATAAGCATGATTCAGCATTTTCTTAAACGGAAAGCACTAACGATTCTTTGCTTCCCTCTTTACAGAGTTGGTCTGTTTTCTCACCTTTAACATCGGTCTCGTTGTTTGGACCTCGACTTTGGAGATTATGGGGATGCAGCGGCGTCTTTGTCGTCCAGGTTTCAACAGAGCGCGGTTCTGAAAACACAAGATTTGTAATAATTTAGTCACAGAAGTTGTTGACACAACAATCCTTCAAGTTTTAAAGCGGTCTTATTTTGACCTTACAGCAGCAGCAACAGCGTTATCCCAACTAGAGGAGGGATACCCGACCAGAGCACGACGGGACCCGACAGGCCGGGCCGGGTTCGGACAAATATTCAGAAGTTATGTTAGGGTTCGGGTCGGGCTCGGTCACATCAGCGTGCCTCTTGTGCGCGCCTGTGTTAACGTGCGCTTGTTGCCCCGTGTGCGCTGATGCGCTCATCTGTTTACATTTCCAAATGCCTTCCTACAGTTGCTTAATAAAAACTTTCCACACAAACTAACGTATGTGTCATTAGTATGAGAAAAAAAAAACTAGATTTTAACTGTGTCGGGCTCAGACATAAATATCTTAATGCCTGTCGGATGCGGGCCAGACTCGAACAGAAAAATGCGGCCCGATCCGCACTCTTTTGTCAACTAATATTTCTAAATAATTATTTAAAAATGTCCTGCTTGCTTCTAAAATCGAAATAATACCGGTATATCCCACATGTCTTAATCTGAAAAATGCTAAATTTGGAAAAAGGCCTAATTGTGAATATTTAAACGGAATATGCTGTTTACGTGATGCGTATCAAATTTGGAATATTGTCTTGTTCGGAAAATAGTGGAAGATTAGTGTGTATGTAAACGTATCGACTGATCAAATGTTTATTTTACAACAGTAAAATTTTTTAGTAATAAAAAAATAAAATAAAAACTAACTTACCAACATTAAACATAATAACTGAAGCCCTCCCCAACTGTGGTATTTGGCATCTGTATCTCCCTTGGTCAGACTGCTCCACGTTGCTGATCTTTAGCGAGATGTTTCCGTGTTTCAGGCCGTCTGTGAACATCTCCGTCCTCCCGGCGTACGCTGGCTTCTTCATGTTCTCCTCGTGGTGTTTGTCATGGTAACGGTGGACGTACCGGTAGTTGCTCTGTGGATCTCTAGGGTCCGGCGGGACGTCCGGCCTCCACCACTCCACCGTCAGCTCCTCCACGTTGAGCTGAGGCTCCACGTGACACGGCAGGATGACATCACCACCCAGAGGGGCCACGATTGGCTGAGACGCCCCGATCACCTGAGGCCGATCTGGAAAATAGAGGGAACGTTCATGAGCCCAGGAGTTTGGGTAACAGTTGACCAGGGCTGGACATCTGGCATACCGGGCATTTTCCCAGCGGGCCGACGCACTTTAGGGCTGAATCGCCGATATCATTTTTTTTTCTTTGGCCGTGCCGGCCCATAAAGAACTGACAGCAGCCCATTGGTTAATTGTCTTTATTGGCACTGGCCTGACCCAATCAACTCTAGGAACCCCCTTCCCCACTGAGACTCGAGCTGTAATAGTTATGCTGGAAGTTTAGCATTCACATTAAAATTGACAAATGACCACCAAAGTGCAAGGGAGGTGCAGAGAAATTACAGGAGAAAAAGATCAAAAATATACAGGCGGATGCCTCTATGTGCCAAAATTTCAACATGTTTGGGGCTGTAGTAGCTGCTTCAACATCAGCATTACCTGAAGAAGAGGAGGAGGAGAGGTGGCTGGCTATACAGAGAAGAAGAAACAGCATCATGACAGGGAAGAAGACGAGGAGGAGGAGAGTGACCATGACAGGCCCATGGGAGAGAGGGAGAAAAAGATGGAAGAGAGAGTAGAGACGATGTGGTAAGGAGTAAGCAAATTAACAGGGACTTTTTCCATTACTGTTTAAAGTAAAGCAGTGAGGTGTGTGTGTGTGTGTGTGTGTGTGTATGTGTGTGTGTGTGCCTCACGTCATAACGTTATGTAATGTTATGTAACATTAAAGTTAGTGGCTGCCAGGTAACCTAACTGCTAAGAGGTCCAGTGTGTTCAGAGGGCCATGCAGCCTGTTCTACTAGGCTCATGTATACAGCGGTCTCTTTATATTTACCCAGACATTTAACCTAATTAATTATACCTTAACTTTATCGGTGTTTCTCACTCTGACTTTACTAGCATTACATACTTGTATACTTAAATGTTATTAAATAATTTGAAATTATACTTTAAACTCTTCGTCTTTGGCAATTACTTGCACTTAAGTATGGACATTGTGTACTTTATGGCCTCCTGGTCATCAATCAAATATACTACTCTCAGCTTTATTGTAGCTTTTGGGAAAGGTTATGGTTATTGTATTTAACAGACACTTTTGTACAAAGCGACAAAATCTGAATCTTACAATAGTTAAAATTAAACTATTAAAAAGTTGCTAAGACAATATTAAGCAAAATAGCCTAGTAATAACAATAATGCAGGGCTTGACATTAACTTTCTGAGGCACTTGTCCTTTGGACAAGTACATTTACGATATGATAAACATTAGACATGTGTATAAAACAAACCATCTGTTTAACAAGAAAAACACACATTTGTCAAAATTATGATCCACAACCGTCCGGCTCGAGGAAAGTTCCCGTGAGACGTTTAAGGGGGTCCCCGGGGGACACAAACTGTCCCCCGGGGGGACACAATGCAGGTCTTATAGGACCTACTGGAACGGAGTAGTTTTCAGCGTGGTATTAGTAGCCTAGCCTACTTTTACTGCAGTAGCCTACTGTTAAAGGATCTGAATAGAGCTTGGGCGTCGTGACGTCATTGTCACATTGTTCCGTACTGCCTGTGAAGGCAGCACATGTTGACTAGTTGTTCTCTTTTTCTTCCACTAGATGTCACCATGTACATCTGCACATTTTCTGTAAACAAAATAATGTTCTGATGTGGTTTGACTCAGCCCTGACTGTAATTTACTGACTCTTCTAGTCTGTTTCTGACCTTTGAAGAGAGATTTTTTTTTGTTGGTCAGCTCATCACTGGTGGAGGAAGTTATTCAGATGATTAACTAGTAAAAATAGCAATAATATGTATAAACAACGATGTAAAAAAATACCTAGAGTGCAGACATATTAACAAATAATATGTTAAAAAGCTAAGCATCAAAAGTAAAAGTAGGTGTTGCGGCTGTAACAGTCCAACAGAGTTACTACAGTAGGCCTAACTGTTCAGGATCTGAATACACCCGAGTACAGGTCTTACCTTCACCTGCCGTGCCGACCGCTATAACGTTACTGAAGAAAGAGTAGGCTACAGTAAAAGTCCAAAGTAAAAAAGTGAAGCTAAGCACGAAGTCCCAGGAGTAGTCCATAAACATATCGGCTAAAAAGAAAGAGACATGCTGTCTGCTGGGTTCTGCACACAAACTTCTAAAAAAAAAAAGGTTGGACCTGCCTCGTCCTCCAGCTGACTCTGGGACGCAGCCAATCAGTCAGCCGTCAGTCAGGTAATAGGCGTACGTAATACCCAATACCCTAGATGCGTTTAATTAGTTTTTTAAACATGCCCTCCTTCAACTATTAACAGGATGTAGGTGTCAGTTGGCTCACTTCCTTTTGTAACGAAAAAACAGTATTCCATCTATGCATTTACAGTTAATGTTGGAAATAAAGAAACCACACATAGGCTAGGCCTACTATCTAGTAAATAAAACGTATGAAGAAAATATTAATTGACATAAGTTATATTACATGTTTTAGTAACATATCAAGGTGATGTGTCCTATGTTTCCATATGAAATTAAAGTGTGTCTCTTTTTATAAATTTGTTGTCAAGTTTTTCTGCTGTCAATCGGAAGATTTGCTTCCTAATCTGCCTCTTAACTAGATCATTTAACTGGTTTCATTTTTTTGTATAACTAGATTGAGGTTGAAGGAGTTTCTCCTCTGTTGATCATTGGTAATAAATAGGCTATTCTTAGAATATTTCGTTTTTTAATTGGAATGTCTTAAATAACAGATTAAGAGCTCTATTTAATATAGATGAACACACATGTATTTACATTTAGGTATACAGACTGAAAGCCTTTAAAACTCCCTGATACTTCAACGGGTAAAAAAAGGTGGTTTTATTGTTCGCATGAATAATGTGGAGTCATCTGCCAGTTATGATTAGGCCTAGTTCATACATAATTCATGAATGCGTTTATCATGTAGGAGTCCCTGCATTCGTCGTTGTATTATTATCACTTTGTGTGGCAGTAAAGATGCGTTCAAATGCAGCAGGATGATCCCAGGTGTAGTTAGGCTAACTGCTGAACCAGAGGCAGCTGCGGGGGTTTAAACTGAACTACATCACTAATAACGATCATCACACAATTAAACTGAAATAACCTGCTGTTCTCATCAGTCTGGGATGTTGATGTTCATTTATTATTAACCGGGGAGGGGTGGGGCTTCGAAACCGAAAGTTAAAAAAAAAAGATAAACAAGCTGACGTGACTATCAGACGACCGACGGTACCGTTAGCGCAGTGTGGAAAAGGCAAACATTGACTGCACCATGAGACGTCCAGAGAAGATATTTAGCATTCAAAACGCAACAAGGAGAAACTGGTTTTAAGCCTTTAAAGTAAGTAGTAGTGGTTAATGCTCCTGTGTGTTTCTGTGTGTGAGGTCGGAGCAGCTGGTCGCTGTGTGTTCTTTGTTAAGTGCGCACTAGCCGAGACGTCATGTTATTACAGGCCTGTCTGTTATATAAAGTGCGTAGCAGAGTTACGGTCTGGTACCAAAGTTTTCTGTAAAACTATGAGCTCGAACGCATTGAAATGACTTGATCAAATAAATAACCTGACCGTTTTCATATTTCACGAACTAATAAGAAATCTGCACACATACTGCCTCTTGTTATTGTGTTTGTATGTAAACATTGAGGCGTTTTGCGCGCGTGCGCAGAGCGAACGCAGCTGCAGGATACATAAATACTTTTTATTACTATTTTCCTCCACTAGATGACACCAACGGTCCATTCAAATCCATTAGTGTGCTTCACCAAATGTTCTTTAGTCTTATTAAAAACTAACTCATGTTCTGGTGGAAGTGGAAGAAACAAAGGGGGCATTATTAAATAGCCTACATATATTTAACGTTTGTCTCTCTTTAAATAATAAATAAATAGGCTATTGTTAAATGATTTTGAAACATGTTTTCAACATCACACATTATTACAAGTCTGTGTAAGAGTTAAACAGAGAGGAAGTTCTGCTCTGCTTGTTTAGTCTTTCTTTCTTTCTTTTCTTTCTTGTTTATTTTTTTTAACATATAGAGTCCAGGGGACTATAGATGAAAAACAGCCTTTTAGCTTATTCTGGCATTTCTAACCCATATATAATCATGTGTTGTATAAATGTGCACTGTCTCCTTCTTAAATGAACTGAATTGTAGCAGACATACACTGACACAGTCCAAGTGGTTGTATCAACTGCCTTTATTTATGGTATCATCAACTATTAACAGGATGTAGATGTCAGTTGACTCACTTCCTTTTGTAACGGCCAGTCAGAAACATCTGCCTAGACTTACAGTATTGCTAAAACCCTGGACAAGGAAGGTAGGAAAGGCCGTTTGGACGAACTTGTAAGTAGTCGTTTACAATTTAATTGCTGTGCAGATTGTAAATTGTTGTAAATGTTTCAGTGTGTTTGTCATATATATATATATATATATATATATATATATATATATATATATATATATATATATATATATATATATAGTTAACAGAAAACACATTTCTCTGATCCATTATCAGACTCTAAATATATTTATTGTCCAAGTATGTTCACTCTAAGGAATTTGACCCCAGCTCATATTAAAACTAAATTCAAGACAATGCAGAGGAGGACAGAATATAATAGAAAACTGAGTGAGCACTAGAGTGACAAAAAGGTTTTCGGAAAAATTTGATCACAAAGGATGTGAAAATTAAATAAAGGGAGATTTCACAGTTTTTTCATATGCTTTCACAAAGGTTTTACAAATCTTAAACTGAGTTTTTAAGAATCTTTAACCTCTCAAGGATAATTTAGTCCATATTTGACAAGTCTGGGTATAGTGGTTTTGGAACTGGACTTACACTGCATATACATATGAAAAAAAACAAAAGAAATGACTTTATCAGAAATGAAGCCAATAAACTCTGACATGACCGGGCAGTTTTCAAACCTTACTACTATAGGAAAACCCTTACTAAAAAGTTTTTAGTGTTTGTAAACATTGAGGAACATTTCCTCTCATGCTCAGACTGCACAACATTAACTGTGTGGTTTGAGGGATTTCCAGTTAAACTGGGATACATTTAGTTGAAAAGTAAAAGTTTTGTTCTAGATTGTTATTTCAAAATGCATTCCCCCTATAATCTTACATTAAACGTGTTAAAACTTAATATATAATGTATTACATATTGTGTTATATTATAATTTAACTATATAATTAATATATTACGTTTAACAACAATATTTAAATAAAGTGAGGAACTGTAACTAAGTACATTTACACTCTGTTTTATGCATAGACAGTATTTAATGGACCAATAGACCCCGTTGCTCTGGACGGAGACCAGTGAAGGATATTAGAAGCGCTTTTCCGGTGAGAGCTGAGCGTTGCTGAGCAGCCTCCAACTGAGAGAGACAACGTAGATGTGACGTGAGAAACCTGTCTGAAAGTTGAAGTGTTCTGGTAGCTGTGCCGAGAGAAATCTCAATCATTCCCAATCTTATAGAGACGGAGAGCGTAGGTATATGTAAGGAGATAACATGGGCACAGGCTAATTACTGATCACTAACATGCTAGTTAACATTAGTAATTAAACCTAAACACCTAATGTAAGTCTAAACTGCCTGTGAGCTTCTCCTGTACTATACGGTAATTCCTCTACTATGTGACCCAATCGTTAGCCTATTTTTATAAAAACGTCTGCTACGGAGCCATAACGTGAGGTACAAGGTAATGGAGCCTTTTATACATTGTCGTGTTTCTTTAGAAATAAACAACGGACAAACGGAGTCTTTAAACGCTTGCTTCATTGATTATTGTAGTCAACGGAATGCAGTTAATGCGACAGGTGATGGCTTGGTAGCATCAAAATGGCGCCGTAGGAGCTACGCTTTGCGGAGAGAGGCTTACGGTACAGATCCATATGTACGACACGACTGAAGCGTGGTGTCGCGGCTAGGGCTGTCCCAAACCATTACTTTTTAAACGATTAATCTAACGATTCATTTTTCGATTAGCGATTATTTTCCCATTGCTCAATTAACAATTTACACAAAAGAAATTTCAATAAGGTTCAAATCTCTATTTATTCAAATTGTTTAACACTGCACTGTTCAAGTAAAATTAATTTTTAGTGCAACCTGAAGCCAGATGTAGGCGATCAATCCAACCACAAAATAAAGTCTTTCAGGAGGAATACAAAAATAAAAACTTGAAGTAAACAGAGCAAGTGAAAAAAAGAGTAGCCTGTATTTGCTTTTTTAAACAGTAGGTAAAATAATGAATACGCTCTTGTTTAACATCCAAGCTCTTCTCCCTTTTAATCTTACAGTAAAAAAAGTGCAATTTTAGCAACCTATGAAATCAGATGTATCAAATAAATCCAACAAAAGGCAAGTTGCAGAGTGTCTAATATTACAGTCTGTAATCGATTGGGTCACTCATGATGATGGTTATTGCGGCGTATAAAACTTAAAAACTAATCCAAACGCCGCAGCAGGCTAAGACATGTGGTTTTACACTGAACACGCGTCACACTGAACCATTGCACTTGATGGAATGTCTTTATTGATCCATTTCACAAGCTTAGCAAGAAACAGCACTTACTTGAATTGATGCATTTCATAAGCCGTGCAAAGATACCTCAGACAGTGCAGTAGCCTAATAGAAGATACCAACGGTGACGGTCAACAGAAAGTTTCTCCACGTGCTCACCCTGCAGCCATCATCCCAACACCTGGTCAAACCCGCACAAGTGAACACACACACACACTAATACAGTCACCACGCCCCCGGTGACACCCACAGTAATCAACGACGTCACTAAGCGCATGCACATACACAATAGCGCTAAAAAGGAGGAAAGATCATAAGACTAATCAAACCCAATGTATGGCTCCTGCAATGGTAAACCAAAAAAATAACACTGCAGACTGACAGCATTTCATGATGCTTAATGTTAAGTCATAGCGGGGCATTACAATTAATCAACGGACTGACGTACCGTTGGGCTACTACTGGGAACACATTCCGTGTCACTATGTTGATAATCGCACACGTCTACAGTGCACGCTGTGTCCAGCCCTACACATTAACTGGAATTATGAGCCTGAGCCTGATTTTAACCCGACAATTTTTTAATACGTGGGCCGTTATAACTGACGTTATAAAGGACTCGTGAGATATCTGAAACGATCTGGCCTGGTTGCGCAATTATCGAAGACAGTGCTACAGATGGGGGAGACACGATTTAGCACAGTTTACCTCACAGTCAGGTCAGTGCAGGACATCTACCCAGAGTTACGGGAGAAGCTGGAGAGGCATAGCTTTCTCCCCACCCAATTAGGTTAATAAAGTAATGATTAAAAAATACTTGATGAAGGGCCCGGCCCGGCCCGGCCCGGCCCGAAGATAGTGGCTGGACATATGGGCCCGACACGGCCCGTGGGTCAAGTTCGGGCTCGGGCAGAGAATCTAAACTCTACTTGGGATGGAAAGTGACTTTTTGCTGCTGTTATCCTGACTCAGGGAGGCATTTTACAAAGTCTACTGTTAAGGAAATCTAAAAGATGTGATCGTTTGATTTCTGAGGAGGAAGGAGAGGTTTGGTCCATTTGAAAGTTAAGCAAAAGGTTTAATAAACAACATGGTGAAAACAACAAGACAAAACACAAATGTTACACTGCAGCTGACAGCAGACTGAATCATGCTTCTCCTTGTGGGAGTTGCATGACATCTTGTGACATGACAAAACAATACACTGTAAACAGCGGACTGCAGAACCTGCTTCCCTTATGGGGTCACAGTTCGCAGTCCCGAAATCACCTCTGTTTCCGAATTATATTCCTGTGGAATTGTGGGTGTTTCCTTGAATGGAAACTGACTCGGATTAAAGACACACCTCTGATTTCAGGTTTACTCCAGGTCACAGACAAAGGTCGTCTATCATGGTAGTGCCGATTCTATTCAAGTTTACAGAGATATGCATTTCCTTTGTTCTAATCAAGTCAGTGGCTCCCCAAAAAGCAGAAACAACAGTTACCTTTCGTGTGGGGACAATGAGTCTTCTCCACTATGCTAAATGACAGATATGACCTGATGATTCTTTAGAAGCTAGAGATGGAGTGAACCAGACAAATGCTAATTAAGTGTGGTGTGATGCAATTGGTATTGATTCAGTGTTCTTTTCTAGCTACAGTGTTCATTTAACTAAAAGTATATTTTTTATCAGACATCACCAATGGTTTAACTTTTTACAACCTAACTCTACAGACTACCATGTTGTTGTTGGCATTAAGAGTAAAATACTCCCACACTTTAGAAGACCGTGTGCGAGCCTTTTTCTCAACGTGTTGTTGAACTTGCGAGGAATCCATACTTGCGCTGTTGCCAGAGGCTTTTTTTTTGAAAAATTTCTACGCGTGACAAATTATTTGTGTCGACGCATTTACGTAATCGATTACGTCGATCGCAGCTGATTGGACGAACGCGTGACGTGGGTCTGGCTTCTCGAGAATTTCAACAGAGTGTCATGGCAGCTCATTGAGAAAACGATCTCGTATTTTACGAAAATAGTTCACCGAAATGTGTTTCTGAAAACATTTTAAGCAAGAAATAGGCCGTGCAGTTTCTGAATCTGTCTTCATTTCAGATCGACAAAGTACTTCTACTACTACTTACAGTACTTCTACAGTACTTCTACTTCTACTACTTCTACTGGATAATCGCGGTCAACGGATTCATTTGCATAAAGATGGGCATTGGCCAGCTTTTTGATGCGCAGCATTTTTTCAAATGCAGCGCCGCCTTCCCGGGATGCTTTGCGCGCATGTTGAAGACGCTTGACGTCACCCATAGGAATAAAGTGGAGCGTGGCGCGACAGAAGCATTGCACGGTCAAATGGATCTGTACCGTTGGTTTTATGTAAACACTGAGGCGCTTTCAGCATGCACAGACTGCTGAAGCTGTAGCATAACTACTTGTTATTGCACTTTTTCTCCACTAGATGACACCAACGGTCCATTAAAATCACACACAAGAGTGTGCTTCACTAAATGTTCTTTAGTCTTATTAAAAACTAACTCATGTTCTGGTGGAAGAAGAAGAAACAAAGGGGGCATTATTAAATAGCCTACGTATATTTAACGTTTGTTTCTCCTAAATAATAAATAAATAGGCTATTGTGAAATGATTTTAAAACATGTTTTCAACATCACACATTATTACAAGTCTGTGCAAGAATTAAACAGAGAGGAAGTTCTGCTCTGCTTGTTTAGTCTTTCTTTCTTGTTTATGTGTATTTTAAAAAGTTTTTTTTGTAACATATAGAGGCCAGGGGACTACAGATGCAAAATATGAACAGTCCAACTGGCTGCAACTGGCTTTATTTATGGTATCAACATCTATTAACAGAAAGTAGGTGTCAGTTGACTCTTACTTCCTTTTGTAACGGCCAATCAGAGACATCCGCATAGACTTACAGTATTGCTAAAACCCTCAACAAGGAAGGTAGTAAAGGCCGTTTGACAAACTTGTAAGTAGTCGTTTATAATTAAAGTTTGAACTTTAACATATTTAATCGCTGTGCATATTGTAAATTGTTGTAAATGTTTCAGTGTGTTTGTCAGTTATATCATAGTTAACAGAAAACACATTTCTCTGATCCTTTATCAGACTGAATGTATTTACTGGCCAAGTATGTTCTCTCTAAGGAATTTGACTCCAGCTCATATTAAAACTAAATCCAAGACAATGCAGAGGACAGACTATCATACAGACATGCAGAAGAAGAAAAATCTGAAAACTGAGTGCGTAGCAAAGTGACAAAGAGGTTTCAGAAAAATTTGATCACAAAGGAATGACTTTATCAGAAATGAAGCCAATAAACTCTGACATGACCGGGCAGTTTTCAAACCTTACTACTATAGGAAAACCCTTTAGTAGTTTTTAGTGTTTGTGAACATTGAGGAACATTTCCTCTCATGCTCAGACCACACAACGTTAACTGTGGTTTGGGGGATTTCCAAACTGGGAGACATTTAGTTGAAAAGTAAAAGTTTTGTTCTAGATTAGACATTCAAAATGCATTTCCCCTATTATCTTACATTAAACGTGTTAAAACTTAATATATAATGTATTATATATTGTATTACATTATAATGTAACTATATAATTAATGTCATATTAACAACAATATTTAAATAAACTGAGGAACTGTAACAAAGTACATTTACTCAAGTACTGTTCTTAAATACAATTTTTAGTACATTTTCTGCTAATTTATACTTGTACTCCACCACATCTCTGAGGGAAAGTTTGCACTTTTTACTCCACTACGTTTATCTGATAACGAGTTACTGTTACGTAAAAACACACGATAATCGATAAAGATAAAATATGTTTTATGATATAATAGAACTATAATTATATCACATTAAGACCTGCTGCAAATTGAAATGTTAAAAAGTTTTAGCTTTTCAGTAATTTTGTATTGCTCTTACGTAGTTTTAATGTGTTAATTTTAATTTTCTTTGGACATCAACTTAGAAAAAAAAGCTGCACTCTGCTCTTGAATCACATTTTTTTTTTTTTTAAACTAATGAAATAAAGTGATAACATGATGCAATTTTTCCTTTGCTAACGTCTTGAAAAGTGTTTTGTCTTCCTGTAATCTTTGTGTTTCAGCTGCAGCAGTAGAAATGGCTGAGAAGAGGAAGAAGAGGAAGCGATCCATGTCTTCATCCTCGCCTTTATTGTCTGAACAGCCAACCAGCTCCAGCAGTGAGCGGATCAGGTAATGTATTCACTGATCATAAATGAGCAAATGTGATTTATTTATAGAGAGAAAAACAAACTGTAAAAAGTTTTATAGTGCATTAGGCCTATATAGTAATCCTACAAAATGCTTAAAAAAAACCAAACATATATATTAGGGACGTCAATCAAAATAAAATAAAATAAATATTTAATTGCGACTAATCGCATAATTGTCCATCATTAACTCACGATTAATCAATTAATGTTCTTTAAAAGGCATATTTTTCAAGTTTTTCAACCCACAGTGTTACTGCTGAATTGCTTTCTGATTTTCCGAAATAAGGAGTGGCTCGAGGCCCATATCACAGAACATGCATGCGTTAGTTGCGTGTCAAAAGATCGTGCTGTCAAAAGGACTTTGCATTAATTTCGACAGCCCTACATGGCCTGTACAGTATATACAGTATAAACCTTTTTGAATAGATTCATCTTTTCGGTTCACTTAAAGTGCTAATATTATGCTCATTTTCAGGTTTATAATTTTATTTAGAGGATGTACCAGAATAGGTTTATGTGGTTTCATTTTCAAAAAAAAACATATTTTTGTTGTACTGCACATTGCTGCAGCTCCTCTTTTCACCCTGTGTGTTGAGCTCTCTGTTTTAGCTACAGAGTGAGACATCTCACTTCTGTTACATCTTTGTTGAGATGCGCAGTAAGTACTGCTAGCCAGTCAGAAGCAGAGTATGAGGGCGTGCCATGCTAACAGCTAGGCGAGCATCATAACATGTGTTACGAAGTGACCACGTTTGTCTCTGAAGTAAAGGCTGGACTACAATAGAGCTGTTTGGAGCAGTTTGTGAACAGTGTTTTCTGTTGGAGATGGTAAGTCCCTTTGGGGGGGGGACTTTGGGCTTTTTCACTTTGTAAACCTATAACGTGCACAAAAAAGATATATAACACAATAAAGGAAAGGGAAAAAGCATAATATAGGCACTTCAATAGTTCTCAGACGAGTGAAGCTGATTCCTCGTGTTACAGCTGTGTCCAGAAGAGTCAAAGATACATAGGCGAAAAAAATTCTTGTTTGGGAATTAAGTTTAAAAAGATTTTACATGTTTTGTTCATACTCAAGTGAATCCACCGCTCCCAGTGTTGTTTCTTTGGGAAGTGAACAATCCAAAGGTTATCCACTGAACTTTGATGTTGAAAAGGCACAAAGGTAATTTTATGTAATGTATTCTGTGAAAAAATGATCTAATAAACTAATTTGAGTGATAACATGCTGGAATGTGTCCTTGAAAACGGTCTGCATTTCACTGTGTATATTTACAATACTTTATATATACAGAAGTAAAAATACTTTCTCTCTTTTTAGCTCAATGTCAAAGGAGTCCACTGCTCCCAGTATTGTCTCTTTGAAGAGTGAAAGATCCAAAGGCTATCCACTCAACTTTGGTGTTGATGAGTCAAAACGGTAAATCTAACATTTGTGCACTATTAATATATACATTCACATTTGTAGGTTACAGATGTGTTTTTAGTTGCTGAATAAGTTAACCAAGATATTCTCTCTTTTTAGTTCACAATCGAGTGAGTCCACTGCTCCCAGTGTTGTCTCTTTGAAGAGTGAAAGATCCAAAGGCTATCCACTCAACTTTGGTGTTGAAAAGACACAAAGGTCATTAACTTTAATGTATTCTGTAAACAAAATAACTTGCAACAACATAAAACAACACAAATATCTAAAAGCAAGGTTAGTTATTCAGAGATTCATAAAAAAAGATGGTGAAACCATTTGTGACTGCAGTTTTTAACAAAGTATCACCCTAACTGATTGTTGATCACCCTACAGTGAGCTGACTGTGGAGCCGTCCAGCTGTGCGATGTGTATGGAGGCTTTGAGTGATCCAGTCCGTTTAACCTGTGGACACTGGTCATGCAAACAGTGTGTCGGCTCAGACAACCCCTGCACAAAGTGTGGAAAGAAAGTCAGAAAAGATCCTGGACACCAAAGAGATACTGAGGAAGACACTAGTAAGTTTAAATACATATATATTTGGGGTGTAACAATTTCGATTTTAAACCAAGCTTTTGATTTCGACTGTCAAAACCGAAAGCAGGATCGCCGATTCTCCCCGTATTTTTTTTCTCCCCATTGCCGCCTACTTGCGCATGTCCCAAAAAAACAGCCTAACTTAACGGTAGCCTGCAGCTGTGCTTTTCCAGACATCATGGCCACTTCCGTTGCTGCGTCGGGAGCTTAGCGCCGCCCAAGACAATTGTGATTGGTTTAAAGAAATGCAAACAGCCCAGAGTGATTTTGTCTCCTATCCTGGAATGTATATTTGGTGTAGCCAGATCTTACTCAGTCTACTACACCGGTAGTCAACATTTTGCCTTCCCTGCGAGTGACTTATGTTAAACAATGAAGGTAAAGCATGTGGGCTCCAGTGGTGCATTCAACTGTTGTTGGAAAGTACCTTACATCTAGTGGCTCTTTATTGCGGTATTCACGTCCCTGCTGGAAAAAAAAAAGTTTACATTGAAAACTCGAACTGAATCCTGGATTTGGAGAATCGTGACACCCTAATATACATGTACTACTACTAAAGCTAATGCCAGTAATAGATTCATATGTCGTCAGTATTTCTAATTTGCAACCATGCATTTGATTATTTTCAGGGGGCAGCCATCTTTTGAATGCAAAGAAGAATCATAGAAAAGCAACGCAGAATAAATTTACTTGGACATCTGAAGGTTTGGGTGACCAAAAGAATCCCCTGAACAGCATCTACACCACACTCTTCATCAACCCTGGAGAGAGTGAAGGGCTACATGAAGAACAATCGTTTAGACACTTCAAACCTACATTGAAAAAACAAAAATCTTCGGAAAAATTAAACATCAATGACATCTTCAAACCGTCATCTGGCCAAGAGAGACCCCCCAGAACAGTCCTGATGAAGGGCGTTGCAGGAATTGGAAAATCATTTTCTGTGCAGAAATTCATTCTTGACTGGGCCGAGGAGAGAGCTAACCAGGACATTGATTTTGTTTTCAATCTTGCTTTCCGAGAGCTGAATCTGAGTACAGAAGACAAAAGCTTGCATGAGCTCCTGACTGATCATCACCCTGCTCTCCATGATCTGAGAGATTCAGAAGATTTCGTCAAAGCCAGGGTTATCGTGATCCTGGACGGCCTGGATGAAAGCAGACTTCCACTGGACTTCAAGAACAAGCCGGTAACATCTGTCAGTGAAGTAACATCTGTTGGTAATCTCCTAGCAAACCTCATCCAGAGAAACCTTCTTCCTAATGCTAACCTGTGGATAACATCCCGTCCAGCAGCAGCCAGTCAGATCCCTGCAAAGTTTGTTGACATGGTGACGGAGATAAGAGGGTTCAGTGACCCACAAAAAGAAGAATACTTCAGGAGGAGATTCAGTAATGACTTGAGCCTTGCTGACAGGATCATTTCACACATTCACTCTTCGCAAAGTCTCGACGTCATGTGCCAGATCCCGATCTTCTGCTGGATTTCGGCCGTATTATTTCAGGAGATCTTTGGGGGAGAAGAGAAAGCTGAGACTCCCCAAACTCTCACAGAGATGATGGCACATTTCCTGTTTGCCCAGACAAAACGCAGAAGCAGAAAATATGACAAGACTGAGGAAAACAAAGAGAGACTTCTGAAGACACACAGAGAATTTCTTCTGAAACTCGGCAAGCTTGCATTTGTTCAGCTGCAGAAGAACAACCTCATCTTCTACGATGAAGACCTGGAAGACTGTGGCATTGACATACGAGAGGCATCCGTCCACTCTGGATTTTGTAGTGCAGTTTTTAGGGAAGAAGAAATCTTTTCCCAGAAAAAGATCTCGTTCTTTGTGCACCTGACCATACAGGAGTTCTTTGCTGCTCTTTTTGTCTATGACTGTTTCACCAACAAGAATACAAAAGAGCTCGGCAACTTCCTCGATCTGAAGGACGAAGAACATACCTTACTTGATCTTCTGAAGATGACCGTTGACAAAGTATTGGAGAAAAAGAACGGTCACCTGGACTTCTTCTTGCGATTCCTCCTTGGCCTCATGGCAGAACCCAACCGGAGAGTCCTTCAGGGTCTGCTGACATCGCCGGATCCAGGCCAAGATACCCAAAAGAAAATCTTGACTCACCTCAAAGCCATCCGAAGAAAGGCCCTCTCTCCAGACAGTTGCATCAACCTCTTCCAGACCATGGTCGAGATGAGAGACAACAAAGTCAAAGATGAGATTCAGGAATATCTCAAACTGTCAGAGCGTTCAAAAACCGAGCTGACTCCACTGCACTGCTCTGCGCTGGCCTACATGCTGCAGGTATCGAAAGATGATCTGGAGTTGTTGGACTTGAAAAGTTACAACACATCAGATGAAGGCCGAAGGAGGCTGATACCAGCTGTGAGGACCAGCAGAAAGGCCGTGTAAGTTTACCTTCTCTGTAATATGTAACAATCTGGTTGCACATTTATTTTTATCACATTATCACCATATTATCCACCCCTAGACTGGCAGACTGCAAAGTGACTGAAGAATTGGTCAAACATCTGGCCTTTGGTCTCAAGTTCCCCTACTCAGCTCTGAGAGATCTGGATCTGAGCAACAATGACCTGAAAGATTCAGGAGTGGAGCTGCTCTGTGATGGACTGTCGAGTCAATGCTGCAGACTGAAGAAACTGAGGTATTACCCTTAAATTCCACCACGTGCATTTGTTCTTAGTTCCGGTGGTGCATCCGTCGGCAGCAATCGCAGCCACTCAAGTAAATGCTTGCGATACACCAGCTGCAGCGCAGAAGCTTCCCAATTTTGGCATTCCGCTCTGCTTCGCTAAAAATACGTGCCCAGTCTATTTTTGATGGAGCCGTCGGTTGTTTGACAGGCCGGGCAGGGTGTGCAATGTCTAGAGCAGGGGTTTTCAACCTTTTGCAAGCTGGGCCCCCCCAAAGCTGGTTCATTGCAGTTGGGCCCCTCCAATTTCTTGGCGAAATGTCTGATAAACATAGCCTCAAATCATCCTCGATTTGTGCACGATTGCGGTATTTGGTTTTGAGTGCGTCATTTTTGAGAATCCTGCCTCACACAAATACGCCGACGCGAAAGGGAGGAGAATATTCAAGGCGACATCACAGAGTTAAGAGTATTCCTGCATCAATGCTGCCCAGAATGACGAAAGAGGGCAGGAGGTCAGTGGCGTAACGAGCCAACACCGGGCCCCTATGCAGGATTATCAAGGCGGCACCCCCTACTACAGCACGTGATGACGGCGCAATGTCCACGAGCGGGCTACCATGAATAGGACAGGAGAGGATCATAGAGACACAGCATATAAGAGATGAGATGACTGACAAAATCAGGAGTAGCCTACGCGCACCACAACAACAACAAAAACACTGGTGAATGTGCACCACAACACATGAAAAAACCCACAAGGGCAGTCCCTCCAGGATTTCGTGGCCTTTTTTTGAGATTGTTGCGGCCCAAAATGCCTGATTTCACGGGAGCTTTTGTTAAAAATTGCAATAAAAGTTGTGGTGTCTTTTGTATGTTGCAATGAAGTTGCAGAAGACAGTGAAAGTTGCAAAAAAAGTTGCAATTTTTTTAATAGTTCTTTAAAAATAGAAAGGAAACTTGTTTTGGGGAGAATAATAATTATTACTATTGATTAATTACTCTCGGCTGAGATTTCCTAGGAATCTTACCAAAAAGGCTCAGGCTGCTGCAAATGTTGGTATAATATAAAAACGGCTGGTGGATTTAAGACAAAAAATTATAATTCATTGAATTCATCAAATATGAACATATATGTCACTGTCAGTGGATTGTTGATCTTTACATTGTTAGTTAATTTCCTAACCTGGCCTGGGACACACACACATTCATACGGTTTGATAAAGTACTTATTGGACTTTAAGTTATCATTGCACTTAAAATAACGAGTGTAGCGGTCCTCAATTTAGGTCATCGTGTCGTCTCATCTGCGTTTTTTTCTGCATCCACCCTGCGTGATTGTGTGTGTGTGTGCGCGCGCGCGTCAGTCGCGGGGGAAATGGAGCAGCAGCCCCGCCCGCTGCAGAGAGCAGACAGTAGGCTCGTTCGAGATGAACTGCACCTCGCCTGTAAAGTAGACGAGAGCAGGCGGCAGCTGCGGGGGGCGGGGACAAAAGTCCGCTCTCAAGTCGGAGAGTTTTCCAGCTGACTCCAGCAGCCTTCAGGCTGAACAGGAAGTGACACAAACACTGTGGTCCGTTCGAGTCCGATTCCGGTTTAATAAAATGTTATCAGACCCATATATCTGCTCCTACACAGTCTCCAGTTGGTTTTATTATGACAAAGTAGCTGTCAAAATTCTCTACATGTGATCTGTTGCTGATTTTAATAAACAACAGACTGTAGATGATCCGTAATCTGAACAGATTTAGTCTCTCTGACTTCTAAACATCACTATCAGCCACACAACATGTGGTTTGTACAGAATAAGCCTTTAAATCAGACAAATAGCAGTTAAAATCCCTCCGATTCAAAATCAATAAAAAGTTTATATAAAACGTCATCATGTTGAGTCGATTCTGAACCAATCAGCTGTTTGATCAGCTGAGAGGCCGGCGTTTCCCAGCATGCACTGGGTCCACCTGCGTTCTCCTGGCTCTTGCAGTTGGTGAAAAGCAACTGCGCTACCTGCGTCTCAGAACTGCGGCCAACTTGGTCTCGTGAGATTATCGTTGCCCAAGTGTGCATGACGTCAGAGCAAGTCGGGATCAAGTCGGACACAAATCTAACCGGCATGCATTGGGCGCCGATCGCCGGTGATCGATTCTGCGCAGATCTGGCTCATCTCGAACGAGCCTAGTATTGAAACAGCGTAAATTGATGTTAAAATGTATACAGGTTGGCAGGACGGTCTGAAATGCGTTTTGACGTTCTTTCGCTGTACGTTTTGTTGGTAAATGTGAGATGTTCGAGTCACACACACGATCGTCTTCATAACAGAAACAAAGAAATTAATTTGACCCGTTCTCACTCCCGCTTGGTCAGTGGCTGTTCTCTCATTGCTGACAGGTGCTCAGACGCTGATTGAAATAGAGAGAAGTCGTGTGACATGCCTGCATCAGTGATAAAGTCTGCAAGGCTGGGGAACATGTCGCAGTTCCCTCGACTGATGCGGCCATGCCAGAGGTCAAGTTTTTGTGTGAAGGCGTCCACTCTGTCTGCAAGGAGCAAAATCTGAGTTTATATGAGGAGTGGTGTGTGTCTCCTCTCTGTTCTGACTGCAGGCTGGGACTGCTGCGCGAGGCTACTGAGAGACTGACCGCCTGGGAGGGCTTTTGGACGGGGGAGGGGCTCACGGCAGCACCCGCTGCTCATTGAGCACAGTTGCTGCAGAGTGATACATGCTTTCGAGTCTCCAAACACCACAAAAGTCTCCAATAACACCAGTAAAAGTCGCTAGATTAGTTTTTGACAAAAAAGTCGCCAGGAGGATGATTTGTTTGTGTGTTATAATAGTCCAACCACTTGCATTTCATCATGGGGGAAATTATTTTTCTGAATTATTTTTTTTTCTCCCATCCTGTAGCCTACTCGCGCCCCCCCGGGAGAGTGTCCGCGCCCCCCCAGGGGTTCACCGGTTGAGAACCACTGGTCTAGAGCATCAGTTACATTTCCAAAATAAACACCTTTGATCAGTTTCGTTCATAACTAAACTAGATGGAAGATCCAGGAAAACACTCCGCTTTGATACACTCCCAGTGTGGTATAATGAATGTCTACGTACGAGACAAAGCCTCAGCCTGAACGCGTCACATTCGTGCCTGATGGATTTTGGGGTTAGACGTTTACATAGCCACAATGCTTCCTGCCTCAGTACTTCCACCATCAAATTTTCGTGTAAAACTAATTTTCTCCACTCCATAAACTACACCCTGTGTTTTCTCAGTCTGTCAGGCTGTCAGGTCACAGAAGAAGGCTGTGATTATCTGGCCAAGGCTCTGAAGTCCAACCCTTCCCATCTGACGGAGCTGGACCTGAGCTACAACAATCTGGGAGAATCAGGAAAGAAGCTGCTCTCTGAGCTGAAGGACGATACACAATACAAGCTCGACATACTCAAGTAATTACAATACCTGATTTACATATTTTCGGGTTGTACATTCGTTCGTCCGATTCTTGCTAATGTGATATCTAAGGAACTCCTGGGGGGGGGATTCAAATTACTTTGCCATTTTTGTTGCAGTCAACATTGATCCACACATTCTTCACTCATCCATACTGCACACTCCACTCACCACTGATGGCAACACTTACCTCACCTTTTATGTTTTAAAATAAAAACTTATAACTCTAAACATATTAACACTTTATCTGGTCTCCTGTGTGTGTCTTTAGTTGTACGCTTTGTGACAAGCAGGGGGCTCATCTGGGATCGTCCTGCTTATGACACTGCTACATCATAATGCTCTGCAAAAACTCTTTTTTGGTTATTATTCAACACCATAACAAACAGGAACAAAAGGGGAGACATTTGGTCGGATACTGAATTGGTTACTTATCTTGGGTGCGGTTAGGGAAATTATGATACATACTTTCTCTCTTGTTATTTATTAAACTGTTTGCATAGAATAATATTATACTGATTACTATTCTTCTCTCTCTGTTAAATTTAACTGCTGTCGATATTGTTAAGAGACTAAAACACTGCTTAAACTCACAAGATAACATGGGAGCCACCGTTTTGTCCTTGTCTAAGCACGGTGTGTTCCTGAGGGCGTCCATGCCCTCCCAGACCAGATATGGGAGACATCATTGACTCTGACAAGATAAAAATTAATGAAATCTACTCTGTATCATGATTTATTACATTTCACTTGGTATTATAAAAAGCGGCTGTAGAGAGATTTTCGTTCATTGTCTCTACTATTCTGTAGTGCGGAGACTGCCACCTTGTTGGGTTCTCAAGTAAAATTAATTTTGATATAACTTCAGTGGTTCTGTCTATGACTTGATAATGAAATAATTCTATCAGGTGCACACCTTGAAATTCTGATAGCAAAGGTTTTGAGAGAAAAACTGTCAGTTAAATGGTTGTTATTTATCAGATCGTAATTTCTCTTTACAGTGTTGAACACAATGGAAGTCAACGGATGAAACCGGGATTCAAGAAATGTAAGTATCAATGTAAATGCTGGACATTTGTTGCATGTTTTGAACACAGTGTTACATTGCAGTAATTTCAATGAATTGATGAATGCTGAACATTTTGCCTTTTTAAATTAGAAGAATAGGAATATTGACAATTCTTCCTGGAGGGAAGGCAACTTTTCTAAAGAATGTCTTTGTTAGTTTCTGACTGAAGTGCTGCCCAGCCGGTCTGTTGTGTAGGACTAGATGTTAATATCCCACAATTATTCGTACTTGAGGCACCGATGAGACTCCGTGGGTCAATTAAGTGATGGCACCTTTTGGGTTGTCAAGTGGGCGCCCTCCTTCTTAGGTGTTTCGCTGATAGGCCCACGAAACCTCCAGAAGGTTCAGCAGTGAATCCCAGCGTCCCAGGTTCACTCCCTAGAGGCCATCATTTCACTTGAAAGCCCAGGCGGAGTCCTTTCTTTTCATCCACAGCCACATCCACAGAGTTTCTTATCCAGGTCTGCCAGCAGCTTCCAGTCCCGTGCTCTGCTCAACCTCCCAGTGTCTGGTCTTACGGTAGTGAGGCTGCCTTGACTCTCACCCTCCCGGACAAATGGTGTTGGCCGCCACCGAGATGACGGGGGAGGAAGGGCATTCACACCTGTCCGTCGACTTTCCAGCACTGCTGCAAGACACTTTAGCACCTGGTTGTGCCGCCAGGTGTAACGACCTTGGGTGAGACTGGTCTTACATCCCACTAAGATGTGCTTCAGTGTTGCTGGACTTCGACATAGAGGGCATGTGGGGTCTTCGGCATACCACTGGCTTAGGTTTGCAGGGGAAGGCAGGACATCGTAGACAGTCCTGATGGTAAAGCTTGCCCTGAATGCCTCCATCTCCCACAATTCACTCCAGGAGATCTTCCTCTTCTCCACTCCTTTCCATGCCATCCACTGCCCTTGCTTTGCCTGTGCCACAGCTTGAGCACACCTTCTTGCTTGCGTCTTTGAAATGGAGAAGCCTTACGCCACACTGGTGTACTGGCACCCAGGCCAAAACCACTCCTCCCCTCCTGCACTCGACCCACGATGTCTTTGTGTCTGAGTGCTGCTTTTGCCTGCTCAGTTGCAGCCAATGGAGTCCATTTCCTCCCAGTAGGCAGGATGGGAGCAGCTTGGGCTACAAATGGATCGCTCAAATCCAGTAGCATCATCTCCAGTCTGACTTTGGCGCACTTGTACTCCTCTGCCAGGCTGGAAATGGGCAGATGTAACATCCCTTTGCTGTAGAGCAGAGGCACCTGGGAAGGCCAAGCCACTTCCTTACATATGAACTAACCAGTCTCTCCAGCTTTTCCACCTTTGAGAGCGGAACTTCATAGAGGGTTAGCGGCCACAGGAGACGTGGGAGTAGTCCATACTGCATGCACCAGAGCTTCAGCTTACCAGGAAGCAGGGTTCTGTCGATGTTCTCCAGGCCGCTGGTTACCTCCCTCCTGAGCTGCTCTACTTGCTCTTTGTCTTTAAGGGAGGCATCATACCACCGACCTAGGCTCTTCACAGGCTTCTCGGAGACCGTTGGAATGTGTTCCTCACCAATATGGAAGCGGTGCTCTGACAGTTTCCCCTTGACAATGGAGATGCTTCTGGACTTGCTCGGCTTGATCTTCATGCGGGCCCCTCAATGTTTTCCTGTAGCTTTCTTAGTAGCCGTACAGTGCAAACCTTGGTCGTGGTTAAAGTTGTGAGGTCGTCCATGTAGGCTCTGAGCGGTGGCAGCCTCAGCCCAGGTCTTATTCGCTGTCCGCCAACCGTCCATCGCGAGGCCCGGATAATGACCTACATGGCCATGGTAAAGGCCAACGGAGAGATGGTACAGCCGGCCATGATTCCCACCTCCAGTTGTTGCCATGCTGTCGTGTACTCTGCTGTTGTCACACAGAGTTGGACATCCTCAAAGTAGGCCTTAACAAGGGTTGTGAGAGCTGCTGGAACCCTGAAGTAGTCAAAGGCTGTCCACAGGAGGGTGTGAGGTACTGAACCAAAGGCGTTCGCGAGATCCAGGAATACCACGTGAAGATCTGTTCCCTCCTTTTTGGCGACCTGGATCTGATGCCAGATGACACTAGCGTGTTCTACACAACCAGAAAAGCCTGAGATGCCTGCTTTCTGAATTGACGTGTCAATCAGGTTGTTTCTTTGCAGGTATTCTGCCAATCTGTGAGAGACCACACTGAAGAAGATTTTTCCTTCGACGTTTAGAAGGCTGATCTGGCGGCCCTTTTCCTTGGGGATAAGAATCCCTCCGGCTCTCCGCCAGGATGTTGGTAATTCCGTCTTTTGCCACACGACAGTTTCCAGAGGAATCGCGGGACCTCAGGTGCGTTTTTGAAGAGCTTGTATGGAACTCCGTTAGGACCTGGAGATGATGCGGCCCTTGCTCTACGCAAGATTTGTTCTAACTCACTCCATATGGGTAGACTGATATCCAGTTCGTGCTCTGGTGGATTTGCTGGTGGCATGTCAGGAGGGAGCGTAACTTCTTCCTGGTGTCTTTCATCCATGCAGGAATTTTTTTTATGTTCTTCCAGGTCGGCCTTTGATACCAAGAGACTTCCACTCTTCTCCTTTGTGAAGAGACTCTTCACAAATTTGAAGGGATCTTTATAAAAGCGTGATCTTGTTTGTTCCTTTCTTCTGTGCTTCCTCAGAAGGTTTTCAGCTCTCCTCAGTGTTACAAGCCTGCTCTGAATCTCTTCCTGCAGCAGGTTTATGCCCCCCTTCTCTTCCTCTGAGGCCTTCCTCCATTGCTTCTTCAGCTGACTCCTCTCCTTGACTAGGCGGTCTGTTTCTGTCTGCCTTCTCGATTTTGTGGGGATTGACGGAGTAGCTTTTTTTACCTTCGACCACTCCGAACTGTTCCACCCCATAGGCATAGATAAGATCTCCCATTCTTTCCAACTATATAATTACAGTCTATGCTCCTGAAATAAAGGGTTTATTTACTTCCAGATGCCTGTGATCTCACTTGGGACCCCGACACGGCCCACAAGAACCTCCTTCTCTCTGAAGGGAACAGAAAGGTGACCTGGGTGAAAGATGAGCAGCCATATCCACCTCATCTGGAAAGGTTCAATCTCTGCCAGCAGGTGCTGTGTGAACAGGGTCTAGATGAGCGCTGCTACTGGGAGGTTGAGGTGGAGGAGCCCTTCAACATCGGGTTAACGTACAGAAGCATTGGCAGGAAAGGGGATGGGAGAGATGGTAAGCTAGGGCGCAACGACAAGTCTTGGGCTCTGATGTGCTCTGATGAAGGTTGTTTTGTTCAGCACAGCAACAAGAAAGTAGATGTATCTTCCCTTTGCTCGCGCTCCAGTCGGCTGGGGGTGTATCTGGATCGGCCGGCTGGCACTCTGATCTTCTACAGAGTCTTCTCTGACAGTCGGACCTGCCTCCATACCTTCAAAACTACGTTCATTGAGCCCCTCTATCCCGCTGTTGAACTTCACACTCATTCATCTGCATTTTTTGTCGGCTCTGACACACCAACACGACAACCAACCGTCAGCAGAAAAGGCAGTCGGACTGATCAGTCTCCCTGAGTTGGTCAAAAAAGTGCCTCGGAACACACCGAAGCGATGCCGACTTGAGCGTACGTTCTGCACGTGCGTGAGATGTACTACATCTCCATAACAGCAGGCGACGCTAATCTTTATTGTCGCCCAAAAAATTAAAACCGGCAGCAGATTGGACAAACACGTCACGTGTGTCTGGCTGCTCCCAGAAAACGGACCATAATGGCGGCAAGGAAATAGGCCATGCCAATCACACGAGCAACCAAAAGGCGTAAATTTGCATGTGGATGGTCGGGACTTGTCCCATACAATCAAGGGAATACTGAGGTAGTCAGTGAGTTGTGTGAGTGTCCGACTGATTGTTCAGCCCAATATATTAGTGATCTTGCCACCATAGTGAAGTTTCTCTGTGTTGTTTCCACCTTTCCTTTTGCCATGTGCTCAAGACCACAACTTAAATTAAATTAAATTCCATTTATAGTATCAAATTATAACAAGTGTTATTTCAAGACACTTTACAGATAGAGTAGGTCTAGACCACACTCTTTAATTTACAAAGACCCAACAATTCCAGTAATTCCCCCAAGAGCAAGCATTTAGTGTGACAGTGGCGAGGAAAAACTCCCTTTTAGGGAGAAACCTCGGACAGACCCAGGCTCTTGGTAGGCGGTGTCTGACGGTGCCGGTTGGGGTGTGATGAACAGTGGCAATAATCCCAATAAAGTCCCAATAAAGATAATATGACTAGAAATAGTAGTTCATGGTGTAGCAGGGCACTGCAGGGCGTTACAGGGTGTAGCAGCGCAAAGCAGGGTGTAGCAGGACAAAGCAAGCATTTATCAGACAGAAAAAGAGGACATTGTGTTTTTTTTTTTAACTAGTCAAAATTTAAACAAGAACTTTGCCAACATGGGCCAAAACCAGAACAGATTATCCAAAAACTAGCTTGTGTAACATGACCTTCCTGTGAGCAGTGTTATTCATCATTTTGGTAAATCTTCTCCAATTTGACAACATATGCGCAGCATTTAAAAAAAATAGCTGCAAAGTGATAAAATGCAACCAAATACAGAGACATTCACGGAGAAAAATTGGTGACTCTCTTCAAGGGCGAGGAGGGAGGGGAGGTAGGCTCTGCCCAAAAAGTTGCTAGATTTGTCTAGATGAAAATGAAAGTTGCTAAAGGGGGCCAAATGGCAACAATGCATGTGCTATGGGCCCAAAATTTGCAGACGTCTGAAATGTTATGTCATGTGTGTCTGTAAGACCGGACTGGAGATCGTGTTTAGGTTGTAACAAAAATCTTGGAGATTTGCAGTTGAGTAATAAAAAGTTGCTAACATGACAACAATGTAAGTGCTATGGGCCCAAAATTTGTGGAAGCCTAAAATGTAATGAATGGGGCGCCATCTTTAAAATATTGTATCCAGTTCTCCTAAAGTCACAGTAAAACAACTTAGCTGCAGTAATGTGCAGTGTTGGGAGTAGCACGCTACAAAGTAACGCGTTACTGTAATTCCACTACTTTTAGCGGTAACGGGCATGTAACAAAAAAAAAATTTACCTTATGGTGATGCAATGATACACCATCAAACAATGAGCATTAAACCAAGTGCAGATAGAATGACCTTTCTCTTCTGGAAGTATAGACATTATAAAATGATAATGAAGGAGGCAGTTTATCATTTAGTCTTCTTTACTCTGAACTCCCTATGCAAGTAACAAGGGAGCTGGGACACACACGTTTGGGTGCTACCGTATAAATCACAATATATGCACAGGCGCATTCTAACTACAGTAGGTATCACAGTATGTGCGCAGGCGCATTCTAACTACCGTATATGATAGACATTACTTTTCGCTCATCGAAATTAAAGACAAAAATGTAGTGGTGAGTTGTCAATTATGTGCAGGTGTAAAGAACCTATCCACATCTAAGAGTAGCAATTCAAATCTTATGAAGTACCTGTTGAAGCAACACGCTTTGACAAAGCTAGTAGCGAAAGACCCCAGCCCTACGGGTGCTGATGGCGCCACTCCATGCAAACAAGCAAAGCTAGATTTTACACAGACCGCAGCCGATAAGCCAGGCAGAGCTGAATACAGTGATTGCTAGGTATACTGTAGTAGGCCAATCACTTTTATTTCATTGGGCCTACTGTGGTAAAAAAAAACACTGTTAAATGACTGAGGCAGTTGTTATTTTGTTTCAAGTATTTAAAGAGACTTTTGTACTACTGCTTGATTTGAAGGCCTGTTGCCCTGTTGATTATAATAAATAGGTCTAAAAATTATCATAATTATTTGACTGTTCAGTACTGTTCATATTTATATTTAAAAAAACAGACATAAAAGTAGCTTCAAAGTTACTTTCCCTAGTAACTAATTACTTTTGATATACAGTAATTTGTAAAGTAATTCAATTGCTTTTAAAAGAAGTAGCTAGTAACAGTAACTAATTACTCATTTTCAGTAACTTGCCCAACACTGTTAATGTGACGGAAAATGTTGGAGTTTTTTTTAAGAGAGGGATTTAAATCAAAACGTACAAATGTGGATGGCTCAAACGAAAAATCCATACAAAGAATATAAGCTGTAAAGTAGTTCTGCACCATGAAGCTGTTATGAGTGTGTGTGTGTGTGTGTTAGTGAAAGAGAGGAAGTGAACACAAACACATTAGCTTGGGTTTCAAACATGTCTCTACCAGCCTTTAAACCAAACCTGCGCCATCGCCAGCAGCAACTCCAGAAACCCTATAAAGTCCCATTAAAAGTCTGAACTCACACATGTATTCCCCCAGTCAGAAGCTCCTGGTGTCTGCTTTACGGTTTACAGTTTCACCAAATCACTTTTACGTGTACAGGCTTGTATGTAACATTCAATTATTCAGGATTGTATGAGGTTGTACAGGTTTTTGTTGTAACCGAATTTGTTTGTTTTTATTACGTTTTAGTTGATGTTTGACCAAAGTTTTAACATGTCAACCTCAGATTGAACAGATTCAACCAAACAGCTTTTAACTGTGGTAACGTTAACATTTCAGTGTCACAAATAACTTATAATAATTCAGTTCATTGCAAATATTGTGTGACTGTGTAGCAGCAGATCAGTATGTTGTGAGTAGTTTACCGTTTTATGCCTTTTTTGAGTATTAAGTTGTATGGTGTCATCTTTTTAATGGTTTCCGTTAAGTTAGCACCTCTATCTTTTATTATTTTATCAACCAGATTTTGTAACGCTTGATTATTTTTAGTTATACATATTTGGTTCTTCTCAAAGACCAACAGCAGTCATTGACATTTCTGTTGCACCTAGTTTTACAGGGTGAGATACATGTGTTTAGACTCTTGTGCTATCCTTTATATTTAAAAAAAGTGATTAATACATAGAGGACTCCGGCTGCTCTTTCCCTCATCTGATCTTTCTCGACACTATCAACATGCAGTAACGCAGCTCAGTCGTATCCGTTTATAAACCTGCACCTTGCAGCTAAACTTTTTATCTCACAATGAATATTCAGAATACTTCTGCAACAAAACGTTTGACTTTGACTCAGGACACCTCTGTTCGTTTCTCGTTTGCTATTCAGAGTCAATGTGTGTTTCTTTTAAACCTGATCACAAACGATCCCTTATCTTATTAAAGTAGTTCTTCTTTTATACTTTTATGTTAACTATTAGAGAAGTTGTCACACCTACATATATCTGTACAGTATACATTGCTGATTGTCCTCTATAATCTCCTTAAAGCTGCCTAATTGTGGATGCTACTTTGAATTAAAATACATTAAAATAAGCTACAGTACTACATGCATTAAAACAATTAGAAAATAATGTCTAAAAACTGTTCATTTGCACTTCCTGAAGCTAAAATGGCTTATTTCAAAGCTAAATATCAGCTCTAATCACTAGTTATCGTTAGAATTAATAGGAACATATTGGTATGTGTTGATGAGATGAATTAGCTTCAGCAGAATCATGTATTGTGTTAATATTGTGTGAATTTGAGTGTCCTGAATATTGTAGATTTGGGTAGTAACTTTTGGAGGAGACTGTGTTTTCAGTCACACTCGAAACAGGACTGTAGGGATGTCAGTTGTTTAAAAGAGACCTATTATATATCAGTTTTTAGGTTTATGCTTGTATTCGATGACTAAAGAGTAGAACAACCTTTTGTGACTTTTTACATACTATACTGACTTTTTTTTGTTGTGATTTGACTTTTTTCAACATACTATACTATGATGTTTTTGTGACCTTTTTAAACATAATGTACTATGTTTCACTTATCGACATACTATACTATGGCTTTTTATCACTTTTCGACATACTATACTATGGCTTTTTATCACTTTTCGACATACTATACTATGGCTTTTTATCACTTTTCGACATACTATACTGTGACGTTTTTGTGACTTTTTTTGACATACTATAGGCTACTTTGACTTTTCATTTTTGGGTGGGCGTTAACATGCAGGACTTTCAAAAGAACGGAGTTCACTTCCCGGGGAAAACTAAAGACTTTCAATCAGGAAATGCTTGTTCCTTAGGAGTGTTTTAATTCAAACCACCATCTTTTTCCTTATCTTAACTAGTCTAATTTTAACTTTTGTCACGGCAAAACGCTTATATTTTGTGGACTAAATTTCACCATAATCTCCACCGAAACGAGTGTCAGCTCACCGTGCTCTGTACTCGGCTCAAAGTCACCTATTTTCGGCTAAAGCCACTTACTAACTGCTAATACAACCGAGCTGTGACGGAGGTCTGTAGCGGCTTAAACAACTAGCAACTGCCGCTTGGCGTCATGGAGCTCGTAGCCAGCCGGCGGTCTCCTAATTTCGTAGGATATCTTACGTTTTGGTGTGCATAAATCTTAGTAAGATATCATGATACCGTTCGTGAGAATGCATTGACATTCCACATGTTATCGATATAGATGTGACAGAAAATACAGAAAAGCAAAATAGATCTCCTTTAAAAAAACATTGTGGCACCAGCATCCGATTTGATTATGCTGTTAATAAAAGTTCTTATAATCTTTGCATTTTTTGTTTTAACTGACGTTTTGTTTGATTGTGTTTATCGACTTCACTTACATTTCATATCTTGTATTAAAATCTGAGTTTAATCATGTTAAGCACCTTGTAAAATCCCAAAGTACTGTTGAGTCACTGTGATGAGAAATCAAGACTGACTTAAATACAGATTTGGGATATTTCACATGTGTTATAACTTTTATACCGTTAATTCATATTTTGGCTTCAGTGTTACATGTAAAGAGTTCATTTGCAAAAGAAAGATGTTGTAATGTTGATATGTTTCTGATTGTTTCTCAGTGTTACATGTAGCCTGTCAATAAAAGGAAGGTGTTGACTGAATGTTGTGGTGAAAGATGTCTCACTAACCTCACACACCAGACGCAGAAATCAATCTAATGTGATGTTAGATATTTCACTAACTGCAATAGTATTTCCTTTCAACACTCAGTTGTCAGTTGTCTTCGTTCCCAGTTTTTGTCTGAATCTATTCAAAATGAAAGCCACATGATGCAGTTCAAGGATCAGGATTTTAGATCTGAATTACAAAAAGGTTCAAGAATCATCATTTTAAAATCAAGTAAGTGATCTCTGATTTGAGGATGAGCTACCAGGGGAATAAAATATCTTTAAAAAAAAACAAAAGTGCTGAAAACGATTGTTTTGTCATGAGGATCAAATGTTTTCAGACATTTTCTAAACACTTTATATAATTTAAACCCATTTGTAGTCGGCTACTGGTTGTCTGTGATAGATAACTTATACTTTAACTTGCTTTATGTTGAGTTATATTTAAACATACACACACAGAATGTACGGTTACGTTGTCTCACTACTGATTTAAGATTAAAATACAAAAGAAGAACTGAGAATGTACTCACAAGTCTGTTGTGTCTGGATGTATCACAGGCAGCTGTTAAACAGAAACAGAATAAACTAATTAAGCCAAAATAATAATCATATCACTTATTATATTCTTGAAACAGCATTTCACCTCGAGCCCTACAAACTCAACTTTCTTATCAAATACATGCAAAATCTACTTACACATGGATGCAGTTCAGTTATGTACTCTGTCAACACATTGTTCTGTAGCCTACTGCTTGTGAAGGCTGCACATGTTGACTAGTTGTTCTCTTTTTCTTCCACTAGATGTCACCGTCTACATCTGCACATTTTCTGTAAACAAAATAACGTTCTGATGTGGTTTGACTCAGCTCTGACTGTGATTCACTGAGTCTTCCAGTCTGTTTCTGACCATTTGAAGAGAGATTTGTTTTTTTGTTGGTCAACTCATCACTGGTGGAGGAAATTATTCAGATGATTAACTAGTAAAAATAGCAATAATATGTAACAACAACGATGTAAAAAAATACCTAGGGTGCAGAAATATTAACAAATAATATGTTAAAAAGCTAAGCATCAAAAGTTTAATTTTATATGTTTCCATATAAAATTAAAGTGCATTTTCTCAGTCTTTTCATGAATTTGTTGTCAAGTTTTTCTGCTATCAATTGGAAGATTTGCTTCCTAATCTGCCTTTTAACTAAATTATTTAACTGGTTTCATTTTTTTGTTTAACAGGATTGAAGTTGAAGGAGTTTCACCTCTGTTGATCATTGGTAGTAAATTGTCTATTCTTTAATAGAATATTTCGTTTTTTTAGGCCTATTCTTTTTCATAAAATAGGCGTTTTTCCAGTTATTACTTTGTTTTTGTCAACACCGTCAGTCACAATAAATAGCAAATGTTTTTATTGTATTTGGTCTAATATGTGTTTAGAGTTTTTAAATCATTATCTTGCATTCTTAGTACACATATATGCTGTTAATTGTTGAATATTCATGTTGTTCATTTTATATAGCCTACTGTTTCACGTGTACTCCTTTTAAAAGATCTAACATTATACAACGTTTACTTTAAGCCTAAATAGAAAAAGTTATGCTTTTTTTTAATTTAACAAACATATTTGTGTATTAAAAGAGTATCACAATCACACAATTAAACACAAATAACCTGCTGTTTCTCATCAGTCTGTGATGTTGGTGTTTTGTTTTTTTTTTACTTTGGCCCAAGGGTTTACATGAAGTGGGCGGGGCTTCGAAACCCAAAGTAAAAAAAAAAAAAGCAGAAGGGACTTTCCGACGTTGACTGTAGGCTACCGAGACACCAGAGAAGATATTTAGCATTCAAAACGTAACAAGGAGAAACTGGTTTTAATCATTTAAAGTAAGTAGTGGTTAATGCTCCTGTTTCTGTGTGTGGTCGGAGCAGCTGATCGCTGTGTGTTCTTTGTTAAGTACGCACTATGGCTGAGACGACATGTTATTACAGGTCTGCCTGTTAGGGTAAAGTGCGTAGCAGAGTTACGGTCTTGTACCAACGTTTTCTGAAAAACCATGAGCTCGAACGCATTGAAATGACTTGATCAAATTAATAACCCGACCGTTTTCATATTTCACGAACTAATAAGAAATGTGCACACATACTGCCTCTTGTTATTGTGCGTGTTTTTATGTAAACATTGAGACGCTTTCACGCATGCGCCAACTGCCTTTTATTTTAAATGATTTTAAAACATGTTTTCAACAACACACATTATTACAAGTCTGTGTAAGAGTTAAACAGAGAGGATGTTCTGCTCTGCTTGTTTAGTCTTTCTTTCTTGTTTATTTTTTTAACATATAGAGTCCAGGGGACTACAGATGAAAAACTATTCTGGCATTTTTAACCCATATATAATCATGTGTTGTATAAATGTGCACTGTCTCCTTCTTAAATGAACTGAATTGAAGCAGACAGACACTGACACAGTCCAAGTGGTTGTATCAACTGCCTTTATTTATGGTATCATCAACTATTAACAGGATGTAGATGTCAGTTGACTCACTTCCTTTTTTAACGGCCAATCAGAAACATCCGCCTAGACTTACATGCAACCACAGCATTGCTAAAACACTGAACAAGGAAGGTAGTAAAGGCTGTTTGGACAAACTTGTAAGTAGTCATTTACAATTTGTTTAAACTTTAACATTTAATTACTGTGCATATTGTATATTGTTGTAAATGTTTCAGTGTGTTTGTCAGTTATATATCATAGTTAACAGAAAACACATTTCTCTGATCCCTTATCAGACTCTAAATGTATTTATTGGCCAAGTATGTTCTCTCTAAGGAATCTGACCCCAGCTCATATTAAAACTAAATTCAAAACAATGCAGAGGAAGACAGAAAGAAAACTGAGTGAGCACTAGAGTGACAAAAAGGTTTTGGAAAAATTTGATCACAAAGAATGTGAAAATTAAATAAAGGGAGATTTCACAGTTTTTTCATATGCTTTCACAAAGCTTTCACAAATCTTAAACTGGGTTTTTTTGAGAATTTTTAACCTCTCAAGGATAATTTAGTCCATATTTGACAAGTCTGGATATAGTGGTTTTGGAACTGGATTTGGTCCAATGTGCATATACATATGAAAAAAAAAGAGAAAAGAAATGAAGCCAATAAACTCTGACATGACCGGGCAGTTTTCAAACCTTACTACTATAGGAAAACCCTTTAGTAGTTTTTAGTGTTTATGAACATTGAGGAACATTTCCTCTCATGCTCAGACCACACAATGTTAACTGTGTGGTTTGGGGGATTTCTAGTTAAAATGGGAGACATTTAGTTGAAAACTAAAAGTTTTGTTCTAGATTAGACATCAAATGTTATTTCAAAATGCATTTCCCCTGTTATCTTACATTAAACGTGTTAAAACGTAATATGTAATGTATTATATGTATTAAGGGGTGTGCAAAAAAATCGATTCTCATTCAAATCGCGATTCAAGCTCTACCGATTCATATTGTTTTATTAAAATAAATAAATAAATAAATAGGCTTTTGTGAAATGATTTTAAAACATGTTTTCAACATCACACGTTACTACAAGTCTGTGCAAGAATTAAACAGCTCTGCTTGTTCAGTCTTTCTTGTTTATTTGTATTTTAAAAAGTTTTTATTTTTGTAACATATAGAGTCCAGGGGACTACAGATGCAAAATATGAATAATCCAACTGACTGTAACTGGCTTTATTTATGATATCAACATCTATTAACAGAAAGTAGGTGTCAGTTGACTCACTTCCTTTTTAACTTATTGCTAAAACAGTGAACAAGGAGTGAACAAGGAGGACAGACTATAATACAGACATGCAGAAGAAGAAAAATCTGAAAACTGAGTGAGCACTAGGGATGTGAAAGGAAACTAGAAAATGCATTTCCTGTAGAAAATGCGTGGGAATGCTGAATAGTTGAATTGCTAAAGCTAAACTGGATGAATAGCTTAAATCCGTAAGAAGAAGGTGAAGTAGTGAGAACAGTTGAAAAAGTGGAAATCGTTTTAATAAGTATGAATTTCATTAAAAAGTTAAAAGTTGACACTAAACTAAATTGTTGGCTTTAAAAGTTGAATAATGACAAAAGATGTAGAACATTGTGAGTTCTGAGTATATTTTCTAACTGATAATGACTCACAAATGCAAATATGAAACAAATTGTATGAAAAATCTTAAAGCTCAAATGCATTGCACTGCGCTGCTGAAACATCTGGAAAATTGTCAGAGTTGGAAGCTAAACTGCATTACCTAAGTGAAGAGCTAAAATACATCGTTAGAAAAGCTGTAATTCTGTCAAAGATGAAAGTTGAGATGAATTATCTGAAAAGGCTGAAAGAAGAAATGCTTTGTATTATTATCAGACATACACTGCATATAACGAAAAAGCATCAATCTAGCTGAGATGAGATGTGAAATATATTAGGTGAAAAGAATGGGGCTGAACAAGAGGAAAGAGAGGAAAGAGAGAAGGGAAGAAAGAAGAGAGAGAAGGAGAGGAAACAGAGGAGAGAAAGAGAGGAGAGAAAAAAGGAAAAAAAGAGAAAGACAGCACCTTCCAATTTCTACTAGTCGTTAACTGTCTTGCTCAGGGACACATTGATTGAACCCGGGTCCCCCACGTCAAAAGTATGTGTCATTACCACTACGCTATGACACTCAATAGATGGTAGGTGCTCCGTCAGCTCTAATAAAGCCTTTCTTCAGCTGTAATGACCACACCCGCTGTTAATATGTCACCTGTGCCACACTGCAGCTATTCAGAGACAAGAGCAAGATCTCAAATAGAGGCTCAGACTGGCAAAACGATAACTGCTATCAGTCAAATGACATCATCTTGAGCACCACAAGGCCTTTGTGGAGAGAGGGAGGGAGATAGAGAGAGACAGAAGGAGGGAGGGAGAGAGGGAGTGAGAGAAAGGAAGGGAGGGAGGGAGAGAGAGAGAGGAGTGATATAGAGAGAGAGTGAGAAGGAGGGAGCGAGAGAGGTAGAGAGGGAGAGAAACAGAGACAGAGGAGGGAGGAAGACAGAGAAGGAAGGAGGGGGACAGAGAAGGAGGGAAGGAGACAGAGACATAAACAGAGAAGGATGGAGAGAGGGAGGGGGGGGGAGGGAGAGACAGAAGGAGGGAGGAAGAGACAGAGAATGAGGGAGGGAGACAGAGAAAAGAGAAAGAGAGGGAGGGAGGAAGGGATAGAGAAAGAGAGGGAGGAAGGGAGGGATGGAGACAGAGACAAAGAACAAGGGAGGGAGACAGAGAAGTAGGGAGGGAGACAGAGAAGTAGGGAGGGAGACAGAGAAGTAGGGAGGGAGACAGAGAGAGACAGAGAATGAGGGAGGGAGACAGAGAAAAGAGAAAGAGAGGGAGGGAGGAAGTGATAGAGAAAGAGAGGGAGGAAGGGAGGGATGGAGACAGAGACAAAGAACAAGGGAGGGAGACAGAGAAGTAGGGAGGGAGACAGAGAGAGACGGAGAAGGAGGGAGGAGGAGGGAGATAAAGACAGAGGAGGAAGGGAGACAGACAGACAGACAGACAAACAGAAGTGGAACACAAAGGATATAGACTAATGTTCATAATAATGTCTGTAGTATTCAAGTTGACTGTCTGTGAAAGTGTTGTCATGGCTACTAAGTACCTGTGACCATGTTTGTAAACATCCTTTGATGTCTGTGATGAGATCTCTTTGATCTGTCATCAGTCAACAACCAGAGCACCTGCTGTTAATATGTCACCTGTGGCACACTGCAGCTATTCAGAGACACTGACAGCAAGCTCTCAAATAAAGGCTCAGACTGGCAAAATGATACGGGGTATCAGTTAAATGACGTCATCCTGAGCACCACAAGGCCTTTGTGAACGTATCGGTATAAAATTCATGTGGGCATATCAAAAATAAATAAATATATGGGCATATCAGCGATTTAAAAAAGTGGTTCACTCTGCATTTCGCTCGGAAATGTGGAGAATGTTAAACAGGGCAGCGAATGGAGGAAGGTGTGGAACTCGTCATTTGGAAGCTCAACAAGCCAAAAGTAAAAGGCGTATCACAAAACTGAGGAAAAAATACCTGTTTATGTTTGCCTGAAACTAGACAAACATACCTACGTTTTAATGTATAAATTGTGTATGACAAGTAGATATTGTGGGCGTGAGAGCAATTTATAGAGAAGGGACAAAGATAATTTTTTCAAGGCTCTGTGATCTGGCTATGACATCATCCACTCTAGCTCGCGCAATACACACTCATTATAAACGCAAAAAATCCTGAAATGATCACTAAACTTAAACAGCTTTTTCACAAACATTTTTAAAAGTTTGAATCACGTCTGTAGGTGAAAGAATGTAGGAGGAGATACATTTTGAAGCAGAAGAGGATTTGAGGGATTTGAAGCCTGATCTCATTGACTTCAATGTTAAACAAAGTGTTAAAAAGCTTAATATTTTAAAAAGTATAAATAGTAGAAAAAAAGTTGAAGAAGTCCCATCATCAGCTGAAAGAGCCGAACATTTTAAAAGTTGAATGGTTTTAATAGCTGAATGTATGCAGAAGTTACGGACAGCCAAAAAACGCACGGAATAATAAAATGGCCCAACAGAATAATGATAGTTGGAATGCTGCTGAATCAGCATTCCCACTAATAAAGGGAGATTTCACTTTTATTTATGCTACATTGCATTTACTTAAGTACTGTTCCTAAGTACAGTCAGGGTTAGGTAGGCTACTTTACCTGAGGTTTTCCATGTTCTGCTTTTCCTATTATGCTACTTTATACTTCCACATCTCAGAAGGAAGCAATGCACTTTTTTACTGCACTACATTTATCTGATATTTTCAGTTCCAGTATTAGTTTCTTTTCAGATTTTACATAAAAACACATCATAATCTCACAAATTACACTGTTAAAAGATTTATTATAATACAACTATATCATATTAAATATTCCAGCTATATAGTTGTGACCTGCTGCACATTTCTAAGCTCATATTTAACCTCTTACATAGTTTTTGTGGACTAAAAGCCAAATAAATGTAAACATTTAATTAATTTTCAGTCTGTCTTTGATTATATCTTAGCCTGGTTGACACCAGACCCTTCTCAGTTGTAACTGAGAGTGGGTCTGGACAAGTTTCATTCACAGACCATTTCCAAAGGGGTGTCACCAACGGACACCGCTCAAATGCCTCTGGGTGCAATTGGCTAGTCCTTCAACCAATCAGACCAACGATACGGGTGACGTAGCAGCGACAGCGGCATCAACGGGTTGCTGCCGAAGTGGTGGCCATCATGTTGAATGTAAACAAAAAGCTGCTTGCAGTCGCTGCACTGTTATCATCGTGTAAAGCCCGCCTCAACGGTTGTGATTGGTGTAAAGCCCACCTCAACGGTTGTGATTGGTGTAAAGCCCACCTCAACGGTTGTGATTGGTGCCTCAATTTGGAAACATTGGAAATGGGCTTGAATGGACTCTCAGACGGACTTGCAGAGCAAATCTCAAATTTGCCGGAAGTTCGTCAGGGTTTTCCAAGGCTAATTATATCTGCCTGTTAGCGTGGAAATGTAACATTGAAAATTAACAAATAAATGATTTCCTTGCTCAAGTCCTTTACACAAGTCTTAAAAAGTGTTTTGGCTTCCTGTAGTTTTTGTGTTTCAGCTGCAGGAATAGAAATGGCTGAGAAGAGGAAAAAGAGGAAGCAATCCACCTCTTCGTCTGAAGAGCCAATGAGGTAATGTCTACAGCCGATCATAAATGGGCAGATGTGATGTCATAAACAAGAGAAAACACTCTGTAAATAAAGTTTTATGGTGCAGAAGAACTACAAACACCTTTTTTAGTAAATCAATCTCTTCTCTTAAAAGTTCACAGACGAGTGAAGCTGAGACCGCAGCTCCCAGTGCTGTCTCTATGAAGAGTGATGCGTCCATGTACGAGCCGCTCAGATTTGGTGTTGAAAAGGCACAAAGGTCATTTAATTTTATGTATTCTGTTATGTTTATGTTAAAACGGTAATCCTAAACTTTGTGCACTATTAACTAGGGCTGCATGGATGAATGGATTAGTTGTTTGGTCTCTAAAATGTCAGAAAATGGTGAAAAATGTGTATCAGTTTGGAAAAGCCCAAGATGACATCCTCAAATGTCTTGTTTTGTCCACAACTCAAAGATATTAAGTTTACTGTCACAGAGGAGAGAAGACACTAGAACATATAAACATTTAACAAACTGGAAGCAGAGAAGTTTGACTCAAACCGATTCTCAAAATAGTTGCAGATTGATTTAATAGTATAACTAATCGATTAATCTTTGGAGCTCTATTATTAATATACATTTTGTATGTTATAGATGTCTTCCTGGTTGCTGAATGAGTCACTAAGGTTTACATGAGTAAAACGATTTCTCTTTTTAGTTCACGGTCGAGGGGAGATGAGCCGACAGCTCCCAGTGTTGTCTCTATGAAGAGTGATGCGTCCATGTACGAGCCGCTCAGATTTGGTTATGAAAAGACACAGAGGTAATCAAATGGAATGTATTGTGTAAACAAAATAGAGTATATTGCTTCTAAAAACATAAAGGTTATTCAGTGATTCCTTCCGTTAATCAGTTTCATGCAGAGAATGACTGAATCAATTTTAAATTACAGCAACTTAAAATTTAAAAAACATTCACGAAGTATAAACATAAACAGTAGACTTATGTATATATTATTCCTACAAAACTCGGTAGCACCGAGATCGGAAGTGGCTGATGATATGCCACTAGTGGTACAGCGTTAATGCTGATCCCGTGTGCCATACAGCTTGTATTCCACTGGCACATACCGGTTCCTAACGCCAGGCAGGGTTGTGTACCGAAACCCGGTTTCTAAACGACCGGTATCTACCGGTCTGAATGACAACGCAGATTTCAGTTCCTCATTTAAGTGCCACTTAAATGCCTGCGCTGCACTCTGGTGCTCAGAAATGGATGTTACATGCATCAGAAGCACCGCTGCATGTGACGCTAGTTAACACATAACTAGTTAACATGACACTTGGCAGCCGGTAATTTTAGCCTAACGCTAGCTAGTTGCTGGCTTAAACACAGTTAGTATTCTGAAAGCTAAACGGTCTAACGTGTGACTGTATTTCACTGGAAAAGATTCCAACATGGGGACGTATAGCAGTCTGCAGCTAAAATCACAGATAAGACTAGCGGCACTTTGAGAAACCATGGTCACTGCCAGAGTCGGAGTTGTCGGAGAAACAACACTGAAGGGACTTAATGGTGCGTTCATTTGCACCTCGTGAACTCATTTTGCATTCAATATTGTTGTAAAGTTCCCTTCTAGCATCTAGTGGTTCTTCTTTTTGTTGTTTAACAGCAATTGACTGGGGAAATAAGTTATTATTATTACATTTAAAATTAAATTTGACCATATGAACTTAGCAACAAACAAGCATTCTTTAATGTCACCAACTGTCATTTTGTATCAGTTTACACACCGGCACCGGTATCGGCACCGTTTTAAAAGTATCAATTTGGTGTTTCGGAGAATACTGCAACAAACAATGCGTTGAGCATAAATGTCTCTGTGGTGCTTGTAGGTCGCACGCCATCTACAGCGATCTACGGCGGCCCATGCAGTATACCCGACGCTTAAGGTGCGGGTCAGATGCTGAAGACATCCACGTCTCTCATGCACTGGATGTCCCTTCCCTTTCGTTAACTCCGCTATCTATTTCGCAAGGGCACTGTTGCTGCATTTGGGATTTAGCACCATTCAGGACGGTTGTGATTGATTTAAAAAGTTTAAAAAATAGTCCAGGCTGTGAAATTACATGAGTAAAACGATTTCTCATTTTAGTTCACAGTCGAGGGGAGATGAGCCGACAGCTCCCAGTGCTGTCTCTATGAAGAGTGATGCGTCCATGTACGAGCCGCTCAGATTTGGTGTTGAAAAGGCACAAAGGTAATTTAATTTCATGTATTCTGTAAAGTAAATACATTGCATCTAAACACATTAAGATTAATCAAAGATGAATTCTGTAAAGCAGTTTGACGCAGAGAATGACTGAATGAATGTCGTAAATTACAGAAACTCAAAGATGTAAAGAAAGTATCACACACATGCTGGAGTCATCCAGGAAAGTTTGAAATTAATGAAAAAAATGACCCTTAAACTGAAAACATGCAGATCTGTGGTTAAAAAAAACTGACCACTGACACACTTCTGGCAGGACTAACGTGTCAAGTTTTTATCATCTTACAGCGAGCTGACTGGGGAGCCGTCCAGCTGTTCGATATGTATGGAGGCTATTAGTGATCCAGTGCGATTGACCTGTGAACACTGGTCATGCAAACAGTGTGTCAGCTCAGACAACCCTGTGCACTGTGCAAAGTGTGGAAAGAAACTCAGAAAAGCTCCCGGACACCAGAAAGACACTAGTAAGTTTGAATACATTAGGGGGTGTCATGATTTTAATTTTAAACTGAGCTTTAGATTGCGACTATCGAAACCGAAAGCAGGATCGACGATTCCCCCATTATTTGCTCTCTCCACCCCGTCTACTTGTTCACGTCTAAAGAAAAAAACAACAGACACAGCCTAGCTTAACGGCTGGTAGCATCCAGATGAAGACCGGCTATTGTTACAAAAGAACTGGAAAATCCTCCTGCTGCCCTGTAGTCACCGTGTGGCAATATTTTGCCTTCCCCGTGAGCGAGTTGTGGAAACAAACAACGTAAAGCCTGTGGGCTCTGACGCGACTCCATGGTGCATTCATGCGCACCTTGGTAAACTAGTGGTGCACTAATGTGAACCTCGTAAACTCTGAGAAACTTAAACTGTTGTTGGAAAGTATACTTCTGCCATTTTGGGGCTGCTATTGTGACATTGAAAAAAAAGGTTTAAATTGAAAACTCAAATTGAATCGTGGATTTGGAGAATCGTGACACCCTATTTTACATGAACTACTACTACATTTAATGCAAGCAAAAGATTAATACGTCATCATCACTGTTGAAATTTTATAATTTGCAAGCATGCATGTGATTGTTACAGGGGGCAGCCGTCTTTTAAATGCAAAGAAGAATCATAGAAAAGCAATGCAACAGAAATTTTCTTGGACATCTGAAGGTTTGGGTGACCAAAAGAACCCCCTGAACAGCATCTACACCACACTCTTCATCAACCCTGGAGAGAGTGAAGGGCCACATGAAGAACAATCATTCAGACACTTCAAACGTACAAAACAACAATCTGCAGAAACATTAATCAACCTCAATTACATCTTCAAACGGTCACCTGGCCAAGAGAAACCCCCCAGAACAGTCCTGACGAAGGGCGTTGCAGGAATTGGAAAATCATTTTCTGTGCAGAAATTCATTCTTGATTGGGCCGAGGAGAGAGCTAACCTGGATATTGATTTTGTTTTCAATCTTGCTTTCCGAGAGCTGAATCTGAGTACAGAAAACAAAAGCTTGAATGAGCTCCTGACTGATCATCACCCTGCGCTCCATGATCTGAGAGATTCAGAAGATTTCGTCAAAGCCAGGGTTATTGTGATCCTGGACGGCCTGGATGAAAGCAGACTTCAACTGGACTTCGAGAACAAGCCAGTAACATCTGTCAGTGAAGTAACATCTGTTAGTAATCTCCTAGTGAACCTCATCCAGGGAAACCTTCTTCCTGATGCCAACGTGTGGATAACATCCCGTCCAGCAGCAGCCAATCAGATCCCTGCAGAGTTTGTTGACATGGTGACGGAGATAAGAGGGTTCAGTGACCCACAAAAAGAAGAATACTTCAGGAGGAGATTCAGTAATGACTTGAGTCTTGCTGACAGGATCATTTCACACATTCACTCATCGCAAAGTCTCGACGTCATGTGCCAGATCCCAATCTTCTGCTGGATTTTGGCCGTATTATTTCAGGAGATCTTTGGGGGAGAAGAGAAAGCTGAGACTCCCCAAACTCTCACAGAGATGATGGCACATTTCCTGCTTTCCCAGACAAAACGCAGAAGCAGAAAATATGACAAGAAGACTGAGGAAAACAAAGAGAGACTTCTGAAGACACACAGAGAATTTCTTCTGAAACTCGGCAAGCTTGCATTTGTTCAGCTGCAGAATAACAACCTCATCTTCTACGATGAAGACCTGGAAGACTGTGGCATTGACATACGAGAGGCATCCGTCTACTCTGGATTTTGCAGTGCAGTTCTTAGGGAAGAAGAAGTCTTTTCCCAGAAAAAGATCTTCTTCTTTGTACACCTGACCATACAGGAGTTCTTTGCAGCTCTTTATGTCTATGACTGTTTCACCAACAAGAATACAAAAGATCTCTGCAACTTCCTTGATCTGAAGGACGAAGAACATACCTTACTTGATCTTCTGAAGATGACCGTTGACCAAGTGTTGGAGAAGAAGAACGGCCACCTGGACTTCTTCTTGCGATTCCTCCTTGGCCTCATGGCAGAACCCAACCGGAGAGTCCTTCAGGGTCTGCTGACATCGCCGGACTCAAGCCAAGATACCGACAAGAAAATCTTGACTCACCTCAAAGCCATCCGAAGAAAGGCCCTCTCTCCAGACAGTTGCATCAACCTCTTCCAGACCATGGTCGAGATGAGAGACCATAAAGTCAAAGATGAGATTCAGGAATATCTCAAACTGTCAGAACGTTCAAAAACAGAGCTGACTCCACTGCACTGCTCTGCGCTGGCCTACATGCTGCAGGTATCGAAAGATGATCTGGAGTTGTTGGACTTGAAGAATTTCAACACATCAGAGGAAGGCCGAAGGAGGCTGATACCAGCTGTGAGGACAAGCAGAAAGGCCATGTAAGTTTACCTTCTCTGTAATATGTAACATAATCTGGTTGCACATTTATTTTTATCACATTATAACCGTATTATCCACCCCTAGATTTGCAGACTGCAAAGTGACTGAAGAATGGGTCAAACATCTGGCCTTTGGTCTCAAGTTCCCCTTCTCAGCTCTGAGAGATCTGGATCTGAGCAACAATGACCTGAAAGATTCAGGAGTAAAACTGCTCTGTGATGGACTGTCGAGTCAATGCTGCAGACTGAAGAAACTGAGGTATTACCCTTAAATTCCACCACGTGCATTTGTTCTTAGTTCCGGTGGCGCATCCGGCGGCAGCAATCGCAGCCACTCAAGTAAATGCTTGCGATACACCAGCTGCAGCGCAGAAGCAGCGCAGAAGCATCCCAATTGTGGCATTCCGCTCTGCTTCGCTAAAAATACGTGCCCAGTCTATTTTTGATGGAGCCGTCGGTTGTTTGACAGGCCGGGCAGGGTGTGCAATGGCTAGAGCATCAGTTACATTTCCAAAATAAACACCTTTGATCAGTTTCGTTCATAACTAAACTAGATGGAAGAAACCAGGAAAACACTCCGCTTTGATACACTCCCAGTGTGGTATAACGAATCTCTACGTACGAGACAAAGCCTCAGCCTGAACGCGTCACATTCGTGCCTGATGGATTTTGGGGTTAGACGTTTACATAGCCACAATGCTTCCTGCCTCAGTACTTCCACCATCAAATTTTCGTGTAAAACTAATTTTCTCCACTCCATAAACTACACCCTGTGTTTTCTCAGTCTGTCAGGCTGTCAGATCACAGAAGAAGGCTGTGATTATCTGGCCAAGGCTCTGAAGTCCAACCCTTCCCATCTGACAGAGCTGGACCTGAGCTACAACAATCTGGGAGAATCAGGAAAGAAGCTGCTCTCTGAGCTGAAGGACGATACACAATACAAGCTCGACATACTCAAGTAATTACAATACCAGATTTACATATTTTCGGGTTGTACATTCGTTCGTCCGATTCTTGCTAACGTGATATCTAAGGAACTCCTGGGGGATTCAAATTACTTTGCCATTTTTGTTGCAGTCATCATTGATCCACACATTCTTCACTCATCTATACTGCACACTCCGCTCACAACTGATGGCAACACTTACCACACCTCATGTTTTTTGTAAATAGTTATCGTGTTTATAAAACCTTCATTGGCACTTTAATCTGGACTCCCCTGTTTTTCACATGCTTTGTGACAAGCAGGGGGCTCATCTGGGATCGTCCTGCTTATGACACTGCTACATCATAATGCTCTGCAAAAACTCTTTTTTGGCCATTATTCAACACCATAACTCAGGAACAGGGGAGACATTTGGTGGGATACTGAATTGGTTACTTATCTTGGGTGCGGTTAGAGAAATTATGATAAATACTTTCTCTCTTGTTATTTATTAAACTGTTTGCATAGAATAATATTATACTGATTATGGTGCGTTCTTTTTGTCCACCGAAGTCGATTTACGAGTGGTTTTCCGGAGTTACGAACCGGAAGTTGCAAAAAGAACGCCCCCCGAGGTCGTATATACGACTCGTCAAGTCGTCTGAACTCAGAGGACCCCGAGTTCACTTTCAAAGATGGCTACGTCGTGCATCACACATAGTAAACATTGTGGTTTTCTACAATTTTAAGCACTTTTGTCTTTGTTGTAACCAAATGAAGTCGTAGTACACATAGCACTGTATACTGCTACCTATAGGCATGTCGCTACAGTCTTATTAGGAGTTAAATACCGCCTGGTTAGTTATTTTGTAGCTCGGTTGCTATATGACAACAATGGCTTTAAGCCGAGTCTTGAGCAGAAAGCAGAGCAGTAGCCTAACGTTAATGTTGTTAACTGTGAAATATATTTGTGTAATATGTCAATAACTGGGTGAATAGAATCCTAAATGTTACTAAAAATGTTACAAAAATCCATCTTTTCTCCGACACGTAGTATTTTGTGACATAAAAGAACGCAACAACCCGCGGTTATCGTTTTTCGACACGGATGTGACGTCACACTCGAGCTACTAGTCGCGATTACAAGACAAAAAGAACGCACCATTACTATTCTTCTCTCTCTGTTAAATTGAACTGCTGTAGATATTGTTAAGAGACTAAAACACTGCTTAAACTCACAAGATAACATGGGAGCCACTGTTTTGTCCTTGTCTAAGCACGGTGTGTTCCTGAGGGCGTACATGCCCTCCAGACCAGATAGGGGAGACGTTACTGACTCTGATAAGATAAAAATTGACGACATCTACTCTGTATCATGATTTATTACATTTCACTTGGTATTATAAAAAGCAGCTGTAGAGAGCTTTTCGTTAGGTCATTGTCTCTACTATTCTGTAGTGTGGAGACTGCCTCCTTGTTGGGTTCTCAAGTAAAATGAACTTTGATATAACTTCAGTGGTTCTGTCTATGACTTGATAATGGAATAATTCTATCAGGTGCACACCTTGAAATTCTGATAGCAAAGGTTTTGAGAGAAAAACTGTCAGTTAAATGGTTGTTCTTTATCTGATAGTAATTTCTCTTTACAGTGTTGAACACGATGGAAGTCAACGGGTGAAACCGGGATTCAAGAAATGTAAGTATCAATGTAAATGCTGGACATTTGTTTCATGTTTTGAACACAGTGTTACATTGCAGTAATTTCAATGAATTGATGAATGCTGAACATTTTGCCTTTTTAAATTAGAAGAACAGGAATATTGACAATTCTTCCTGGAGGGAAGGCAACTTTTCTAAAGAATGTCTTTGTTAGTTTCTGACTGAAGTGCTGTCCAGCTATATAATTACAGTCTATGCTCCTGAAATAAAGGGTTTCTTTACTTCCAGATGCCTGTGATCTCACTTGGGACCCCGACACAGCCCACAAGAACCTCCTTCTCTCTGAAGGGAACAAAAAGGTGACCTGGGTGAAAGATGAGCAGCCATATCCCCCTCATCTGGAAAGGTTTGATCTCTGCCAGCAGGTGCTGTGTGAACAGGGTCTAGATGAGCGCTGCTACTGGGAGGTCGATGTGGAGGAGCCCTTCAACATCGGGTTAACGTACAGAAGCATTGGCAGGAAAGGGGATGGGAGAGATTGCAAGCTAGGGCGCAACGACAAGTCTTGGTGTCTGATGTGCTCTGATGAAGGTTGTTTTGTTCAGCACAGCAACAAGAAAGTAGATGTATCTTCCCTTTGCTCGCGCTCTAGTCGGCTGGGGTTGTATCTGGATTGGCCGGCTGGCACTCTGACCTTCTACAGAGTCTCCTCTGACAGTCGGACCTGCCTCCATACCTTCAAAACTACGTTCATTGAGCCCCTCTGTCCCGCTGTTGAACTTCACACTCATTCATCTGCAGTTTTTGTCAGTTAACATAGCTCAATCAACTAGATTTGCATGTGGATGGTCAGGACTTGTCCCATACAATTAAGGGACTACTGAGGTAGTCAATGAGAGAGCTGTCCGACTGGTTGTTCAGCCCAGTATATTAGTGATCTCACCACCATGGTGAAGTTTCTCCATGTTGTGTTTCCACCTCTTCTTTTGCCATGTGCTCATTTTGTTTTCCAAAGAAAAAAAGATGACATTGTGTTTTGTTTTTTTAACCAGTTAAAATTTAAATAAAAACTTTGCCAACATGGCAAGAACCAGAACTGATTAGCCAACAACTAGCTTGTGTAAGATGACCTTCCTGTTATTCATTATTTCGCATGCGCAGCATTTTGAAAAATTGCTGCAAAGCGATAAAACTCAAACCAAATACAGAGACATTCACAGAGAAAACTTGGTGACTCTCTTCAAGGGGAGAGGAAGAAGAGGAGGGAGGAGAGGTAGGTTCTGCCCAAAAAGTCACTAGATTGTCTAGAAATGAAAGTTGCTAAAGGGGGCCAAATGGCAACAATGCATGTGCTATGGGACCAAAATTTGCAGACGCCTGAAATGTTTTGCCATGTGTGTCTGTAAGACCGGACTGGAGATCGTGTTTGCGTTGTAACAAAAATCTTGAGTTGTATGACTCGCCCAGGCCGCAGTTGAGTAATATCAGCGTCCACAATGACCCGACTGCGCTGACTGACTTTGAATTAAAATACACTAAAATAAGTTACAGCACTACATGCATAAAACATATTAGAAAAACATGAAACTGTTAATTTGCACTTCCTGAAGCTAACAAGGCTTATTTCAAAGCTAAATATCAGCTCCAATCACCAGTTCTCGTTAGCATTAATAGGAACACATTGGTATCTGTTGATGAGATGAATTAGCTTCAGCAGCATCATGTACTGTATGTCTTAACTAGTCATTTCGGTGCCTAATTTGATGAAGATGGGCTTCAATGTTACATGTGAAGAGTTTATTTGCAAAAGAAAGATAAACGCCATTCTTTATCAAAACAGCCCAACTCCAGTTTGATATTTCCTGGAGTGGACATAAAAAAAATTAATTAAAGAGATTTATAAAAATGAATTCTTCATGTATTTAACCCTAATGTTGATAGGTTTCTGATTGTTTCTCTGATTCTGGGAATTTCTTATTTGAATCACTTACAATAATTTTGGAAGATTGTGCTGAAATGTACATGTCCTTATTTATCTGTTATTTTAATTGTATTATGTGTATATTATATATATATATATATATATATATTCAAAATAAACTACTAACTAAATATTTTCTCAGTGTTACATGTAACCTGTCAATAAAAGGAAGGTGTTTTCTGAATGTTGTGGTGAAAGATGTCTCACTAACCTCACACACCAGACCCAGAAATCAATCTAATGTGATATAAACATGTCACTAACGACAATAGTATTTATTTTTAACACTCAACTGAACAAATGCATCGCGGGGTTATCGGTTGTCTTCGTTTCCAGCTTTTGTCTGAATATATTTCAAATGAAAGCTACATGATGCAGTTCAAGGATCAGGATTTGTTTTAGATCTGAATTACAAAAAGGTTCAAGAATCATCATTTTAAAATCAAGTAAGTGATCTCTGATTTGAGGATGAGCTACCAGGGGAATAAAATATCTTTTGAAAAAACAAAAATGTGCTAAAAAACGATTGTTTTGTCAAGAGGATCAAATGTTTTCAGACATTTTAAAAACACTTTATATAATTTAAACCCATTTGTAGTCAGCTACTGGTTGTCTGATAGCTAACTTATACTTTAACTTACTTTATGTTCAGTTATATTTATACATACACACACAGTTGTCTCACTACTGATTTAAGATTAAAATACAAAAGAAGAAACTGAGAATGTACTCACAAGTCTGTTGTGTCTGGATGTATCACAGGCAGCTGTTAGACAGAAACAGAATGAACTAATTAAGCCCAAAATATGAATCACATCACCTATTATATTGTTGCAACTGTATTTCACCTCAAACCCTACAAACTCAACTTTCTTATCAAATACATGCAACATCTACTCACATCATACACCTCTATGCAGTTCAGTTATGTACTCTGTCAACACATTGTTTTGCCTGTGACTAGTTGTGCTTTTTATCTTCCACTAGATGTCACCATCTACATCTGCACATTTTCTGTAAATAAAACGCTGTTCTGATGTGGTTTGACTCAGCTCTGACTGTGATTCACTGACTCATCTAGTCTGTTTCAGACCTTTGAAAAAGGTTTTGGTCAGCTCATCACTGGTGGAGGAAGTTATTCAGACGATTAACTAGTAAAAATAGCAATAACGTGAGACAACCACGATGTAAAAATACAGTGCAGAAATATTAAAGGGGTGATAGAATGCAAAACCGATTTTACCCTGTCATAGTTGAATAACGACAGTTCGGTGGGTAAATAGGACATACATAGAAGCTCAAAATCCCATTGACACCTCGTTACTATGAAAATCTCATATTTTGAAACTGCCGCTGAAAACGGGCGAATCTCAACAAAGCTGGAAGTTGACGTCAACCTCTCAAAAACCGGAACCTTTGTCAGACCCATGGGTGTATTAAGAGAACGGTCACGCCCCAACATTTACATAGGCTACACAACTGACCTGAGATCAGGTAGTTTTCTGAATCTAGCTAGGTCACGCAGATATCTGTTATTCCATTACAAAATTCACTTCTGAAACTTTTTTATGCGAGAAATCAACCATATAAAGCTCAAATATGGGCCGCTTTACGAAAAAGGATGGCTAATTGCAAATCTTCTCTGACTGTGTGTCGGAGTTTAGTGCTGGTGTTGGTGCTGCCTGGGTTGCTACATCGCCGCCCTGACCGCAGTGTCAGCGAGATTGTTACGCCTGCAATCTTTTACCCGCAGCCCGCAGGTTCCATTTAATCTTATAATGGGTATGTGTGTTGAGTTATTTAAACAAACAATCGGGGAATTAAACGCCTCTTGTCCGTGAGTCTCATTGATAGAGCCGCGGTGAGATGGAGTCCATCAATGACAGCTAGCTAGCCTCCTCCTAACTCTGACATTCACAAAAATACATTCAATTGAAATCCGAAATCGGACAAGTGTTAGCTAAGCTTTGTAAGACCTTGAGGAACCTGTAATATTCATGCCGTGACGAAATTCAAACTGTAAATATACTTTAGTTATGCGAAAAAAAAAACCCCCCTTTTTTCCCCTTTTTTCGAATGGGACATATAGAACACGATCAAAAGACGCCTTACGTTCATAAAAATGCCTTAAAATCAAATCGGACACAACGGTTAGCTTTATAAGACATTGGGGGATGATGTTGTATAAGTGGCGTAACGAAATTCAAACTGTAAATATAATTTAGTTATGACGAAAGTGTAGCTAGCTAGCTGCGGTATTTCCCCATTGTAATGAATGGGACATATAGCAAGCAGCTGCTTTCCTACAAAGACGCCTCGGGTTCAGGGCTGGACTGGGACAAAAAATCGGCCCTGGCATTTTTGGGCCAGGCGGCCCACACCCACCGTGATTGGTCAGACAAATTCCCTGCAGACAGTCCTCTATAAATATGCGTGCGTTCCATTAAATGAGTTGCCTAGTGTTCAGCGTTCATTTTGGATCCTTCAAGAGGGGACTCAAGACTTATCTGTTGATCTTACACTTAAATAATTCATTCTTAGAGTTATGATTTGTATATTTATGGTATTTTTATAATTTTTTATTATTGATATTTGATATTGTATTGTCATTATTTTTATTATTACTATTTTGCTTAATATTGGCTTAGCAACTTTAAAAACAGTTTACTGTTAATTTTAACTATTGTAAGATTCATATTTTGTCGCTTTGGACACAAGTGTCTGCTAAATACAATAACCATAACTATAACCCTTCCTAAAAGCTACAATAAAGCTGAGAGTAGTATATGCCCTGGAAAAGAGCACCAATACAAGAGAAGCTAATTAAGCTATTCAAGGAACACTGATGCTTGTATCAACACTGATTTTATAGATCCACAGACTTTTCAGCTACCCAACAGGCTAACCACTAGCATTTTCAATGTAAGCTTAAGCTGTTAGGTTACCTGACAGCCACTAACTTTAATGTTACAGACAAACTGCTTGTTGTCGTTATGACGTGACACGCGAGCGCGCGAGCGCGCACGCACACACACACACACACACACACACACACACACACACACACACACACACACACACAGCCTCCCTCCCTTCCTGAGAGTCTGTGTTAATTTGCCTACTCCTTACCACATCGTCATCTACTCTCTCTTCCATCTTTTCCTCACTCGCCTCCTCCTCGCCTTCTTCCCTGACATCGTTGTTTCTGCTTCTATAGCCAGGCACCTCTCCTCCTCTACTTCAGGTAATGCTGATGTTGAAGCAGCTACTACAGACCCAAACATGTCCGAAATTCTTGAGGAATCCGCCTGTAGATTCTTAATCTTTTTCTCCTGTAATTTCTCTGCACCTCCCTTGCACTTGGTGGTCGTTTGTCCATTATAACGTGAATGCTAAACTTCCAGCATAACTATTACAGCTCACGTCTCAGGGCCGGGAGGCGTGGCCATAGTGGGATTCGTAAATTTGCGGCCCGGAGTGGGGAAGGGGGTTCCTGGATTTCATTGGGTCAGGCCAGTGCCAATAAAGAAAATTAACCAATGGGCCGCTGTGAGTTCTTTATGGGCCCGACCGGCCATAAAATAAAAAAAGGCCTATTTATATCGGCGATTCGGCCCAAAAGTCCGTCGGCCCACCGGGAAAATGTCCGGTATGCCAGATGGCCAGTCCAGCCCTGCTCGGGTTCATAAAAATGCCTTAAAATCAAATCGGACACAACGGTTAGCTTTATAAGACATTGGGGAATGATGTTATATAAGTGGCGTGACGAAATTCAAACTGTAAATATAATTTAGTTATGACGAAAGTGTAGCTAGCTAGCTGCGGTATTTCCCCATTGTAATGAATGGGACATATAGCAAGCAGCTGCTCGATCCTAAAAGACGCCCGTTCCGTTAAAGTAATGCCTTAAAATCTAATCGGCACAACGATTAGCTTTATAAGACATTGGGGAATGATGTTATATAAGTTGGGCGCGTGAAATTCAAACCGTAAATATATTAGTTATGCCGGCAGCTGCGCGGAGCCCGTATGCAGTGTCCACAAGGGGTGACTTTGCGCGGGTGGAGCCCAGCAGTGCGGTCGCTCTCGTCAGACTGTGTGGAGCTCCTAAAGTCCGACACGTCTTCGCCAAATTTGCAATTAGCCATCAATTTTTGTAAACGGCCCATATTTTTGAGCTTTATATAGTTGATTTCTCGCTTAAAAAGTCTCAGAAGTGAATTTGGTAATGAAACATTGCAGTGTCTGGAATATGAGATTCTGTCGCTTCTCCGATGTATGTGTATTGGGGATTCGCTCAACCAATCAGCGCGCGTCTCTAATGTCTGCGTATGGCAAGTCGCTCAACCAATCAGCGCGCAGCTCATCTAAATATTCATGACCATACCATATTTGGAAGAAAAGCTCTTGTTACAAATAGGGCCAAAACACAGGGATGCATAAGGGCCAGTAAAATATCAACCAGGCCATTTTCAGCCCAACCAATGTTACATACCCCATTAGGAGACCATAAGGAACAGTGTGAAATACCCTATATAATCATTCTATCACCCCTTTAAGAACAAGAACATTAAAAGTTAAGCATCAAAAGTAAAAGTACTCATTTTGGCAGAATATCCCGAATGAGATAGTTTCTTTTATTTAGGGCGGGTTTTTTTTGGCCGGTGACTCTTTACCAATTTAGGCCTACATCTATTCATCCTGGCTGTCTCAATACAAAAGTGAAAGTAACGGTTCAGTAGGCTAATCCTCGTCACCATTTTGTTCAGTGCTGCTGTTAGAGGACCAGATCAGATTTAATTCTGTTGAAGAAAAAGCCCTGAGGACGAAAGGCGGGGTTTATTCTTTTTTTTCATTAAAGTAAGTCGATCATTCGTGATTTGTTCCGTAATCTTTGGTCAGGTGGGTTTTGTTGCCTGCGTCGTGATCGTTTGCGGTTTGTTCTGCACCAGCCTACTTCCTCGTGGCCTGAGATGGATTGTGCTGAGCTGTAGATAAATTAAACAAGTCGGAGTTTTAGAAAACAATGTCGCTAATACATATAATTCTTTATTAACACAGATATAATTGGCTTAACTCTTATTTGGCAGCATGCAGCTACTTTTATTTCACTTAGACTTCGGACGCTTTAATTTGAATATGTTTATTATTAAGTAGGCACCAGTTATTAAATACACGGATGGACGATGGTGTACAGAGTGAAAACAATTTTTGGAATGTGTCCATGTGAAACATTTGTGTCCTTTACAACCCTATTGAATTTGTTCTTTTTTGCGCTATAGGAGTGGTCATGAAGAAGAGGAAACGGCCTGACTCATCTTCTTTAACTTCTGATGAGTCCTTCCAGCAGCCAATCAGTGAGCCGTCCGTCAGGTAATACCATGTTAGTGAATCATAAAAAGACATTGTGGTGTTAACACACACACAAATGTGACTGGAAGTCTATTTTTAAAGCAAAAATAACAGTGCTATTATGCTTGATATTGTATTAAAGTTTACAAAGTATCCCGTTTTTAAATTACCTTTATGGAACAACATATCAACAGTGTATGGTTATCAGGGACTGTCATCGTGGTTTGTGTATAAAGTCTCCAGCAGGTGTCGCCATTGTGATCATATAAAATGCTTCAGGGAGCTTCTCCATCACAAGTTTATATGTAGTGTAGTACATTGATCTTCCACAGGGGGTCCTCAGAGTCAATGCAGGGGGGCCTTCAAATTATTGTTAATTTTTTTAAGTTTTTTTTTTTCAAAAATTAAAAAGTCTTACAGTAACATGAATCCAAAATAGTATAAGCAAATATAAATCCCCACTGCTTACTGGCCTATAAGTAAGGTTAGGTAGTCACTAAGGCCATCCACAGATGCCACATGTATGTTTTAACATTAAAACATGATTTATAAAATCAGACAGTTATTAGGCTATTTTACTAGCTTAGTATTCTATGCAGTAAAAGGTATGTATAAAGGCTTTAGGCCGCACTAAACTTTATTGTAGGCCCAGTTTATTATGCAACTTAATTTTTTACAGTATGGGTCTCTGCTCCGTCTCTCTTTCAGTTAAGGGGTCCTTGGCTTAAAAAACGTTGAAGAACCCTTGTGTAGTACATTTAAGTGAAAGCCATGCAAACCTTCAAGTAGTAATGTAACGATACGCTCAACTCACGATTCGAGTCACGATTTTTGAAGTTCACGACACGATTTTCTCAGGATTTTTTTTACAGAATGTGCTGCGGACAAATGACAGAAAATGTTTCCTTTGTTTAAATAAACTTCAAAACCACAGATATTATTATTATTAATATTTATGAAAAGTGCAAATGGTATTGTATTTTATCTTAAATAAAAGAAATCCAGAAGGTCTAAAAACATACTTGTATGTATAAAGAGGCAATTTTGTTTTTTTGAAACCTAAAAAAGTGTCTAAGTGACTGATTGGAACAACAGTCTTTGAAATTGGTCCAGTATTAAGAAAGAAGGCTGCAGATGAACATGCTACAAGATAACATTGCAGGCCAGTTCACATACCAATTTCAAAGATTTTATCCACATTACTATATTATTGTTATTATTATTATTACATTATTACATGTAATTTAGCCAACGCTTTTATCCAAAGCGACTTACAATTGCTATATATGTCAGACGCTGCACACCTCTGGAGCAACTATGGTTTAAGTGTCACAGGGACACATTGGTTGATGTATGGGAATCCACCCAGATCTCCCACACCAAAGGCATGTGTTGATGTGTCATATCCACTGCGTCACCACCACACATTAGTTACCAAGACACCAATGCATAAGAAAATAGGGTCTGTAGGATACAAAAAAAGGAAATTACCCTTTAACCAAGCCAAACCTCAACAAATATTGTGTACAGCTAATTAGTGATGTTACCCGTGAACCCCCTGCTTCGAGGCATGTATCGAAGAAATGAACCAATTTGGAATGAAGCTTTGTATCGGAGCTTGATTCGTTTTTGAGATAATAACATGACCAGTGATGTCCGAAGCTTCGTTTCACACACACACCCACGGGACTGCTTCGAAGTTGAATTCAAAGCCTCAAAAATAGTGCGACACAGAGCGTGTATTTGTGGGTTGTTGCAGTAGGATAGTCAACTGAGTCAGGAGAGTTAGTGAATATAGAGAGATTATTATAGCGATTATTATAGCGAGTTGAGAGTTCATAGAAAGTAGAAAGTTTATAGCGAGTAGACAGTTTATTGCAGGTTAGAAAAGAAATAGGCTCAGCCCTGGAACAGTGGAAAAAATTCTGTTTCTGAATAAAAATGACATTTGATGTCTATCCCCACAAACATTTGTCACCAAACACAATAATATCCCCCTGACCTGTCCACGAGCACTGTTATTGTCCATAAGCACCATCACTGTCCCAAAGTATGTCCTTGCCCCTGTCAAAGCACTGCCCCAATCAATTGACTCAAACAATTTCTATAAACACCACACTTGCAGTAGACTACATGTCAGACTGTTGCTCATATAGTGTACGCCTTCTGCACTGCCTATTTCACCTATCTGACAAACTTTGTTTGTGGAGAAGGCAATTACATTTTTATTTATGCAAGGTCCCAAATAGGCTTAGTTATTTAGGTCGTTTTTATTTATCCATGAATTCATACTCAAAATGTATTCATCTTCGGCTCAAAGACATTCATGGCTAATATTTGTGAAACAGTTTGTGACGCAATGCTATCCTTAAAGGTGCTCTAAGTGATATAACGCGTATTTTAGGCTACAACATTTTTCCATTAGCTGCCTGTCCCCTGAACACACTGTAAAAAAACGCGTTCTCTGTAGACAGCCCAGGCTCCACAAACGGTAACAAAAACAAACTGCGCCAACCTGCCCCACGAACCATAACAAACAGTGTTCCAGACAATAACCGACAAGAAGGAGCTGGTTGAGCCATCACTGCAGCAGTGTTAGCACGTAGGCTACTTCCACAATGCGTATACATGACTCAACCAGCTCCTTCTTGTCTGTTATTGGCTGGAACACCGTTTGTTATGGTTTGTGGGGCAGGTTGGCACAGTTTGTTTTTGTTGCTGTTTGTGGAGCTTGGGCTGTCTACAGAGACCGTGTTTTTTAACAGTGTGTTCAGGGGACAGGCAGCTAGCGGATAGTGAGAAGATATTTGCTGTATGTGACAAAAAATGTTGTAGCCTAAAAAACGCGTCACATCACTTAGAGCACCTTTAACTTCCACCACCAGATGTCCTCATAGAGTTCTGAAGCTTTGAGTACTGAACCTTTTTTCGATACATTTGGATTGAAACCTTCACTGGTTCAGAAAGCTTCAGTTCGCCATCACTACAGCTAATGCATTAAAATATCAATCCGTTTTAGGAAAAGGTCATTTGTTTGTTATTAAGTAGATAATACAATCTTTTTCTCTTAGTTCACAGATGAGTGCAGCAAAGTCCACACATCCCAGCTGTGTCTCTCTGAAGAGCGATGGATCCATGTACATGCCAATCAATTTTGGTCTTGAAGAGATACAAAGGTAATTTTAATGTATTCTGTAAATGAAAAAAATGTACATTATCTTAAAGCATGTTAGGCCATGTGTTATTACAATTATTAAAGGGGCTGTACTTGTATTCAGAAGAAAAAGTGGTTTGGGATTGCCTCCACATGGCTCTCGCAACCAACTAATAGTGTGTTCCACTTGAACTGGCAAGATTTTCAGAGTAGCCAGACGGAAATGTCAACTGGAACGCCCCCTGAAGGTAGATTTCCACACAAACTCTGACAAAAGCCAATCCCAAAATCCCACATTGCTGCTCTGTGCATCAACAGTAGTGAAAGCTGTAGTAGTATACTGTTTATCACTAAATCAGTCGTACACACATTTCTGTGGACTTGTTGTTTGTGTGCACAAAAAAACTGCGTAATGCGTTGTTATCAACTAGCATCGCTAACAATGGCTAATCTGGCTAGAGCAAAACTCCACTGTGAATTTCCGACTTGTTGTACTGGTACGCAGTCAACTCGGGTGTGACGTCATTCCGAGCTCCGGCTTCCAACTTTCAAGGTAAATGCCACGCAGCATAGTTCTCCAACTCATCAAATACCGACGCTTTTGTCACCGTCCTCCGACGCACAAGGCACTCACATGCACGCACTACCAGACCAGCTATCAGACTAAAGAACAGAGAAACTCTGATTACAACACACACAGAGGGAGTGTGACTTCATTCTCTGCTCATGACACCATCACTCACTCATATCTTTACATAGCAAATAGTATTTTACTGCTGTATTGTTCTGAATATCAAGAAAAGCACCTTTAAAGATGAATAATGAGATTGAAAGTGATAAATCAATTTGTTACTGCAATATATACATGGGTGTCTGTCTGCTTTTGGATAAGCATGAATATTTTTTGAACTCGTGGATGTGTCTTCACTCTGTTCATATCAGTTCTCGTCTTTCCATTGTCTTTATAGCCTGGGAATACCCTGACGAACTTTGGCAAATTTGAGATTTGCTCTGCAAGTCCGTCTGGCCAAGAGCCCATTCAAGCCCATTTCCAATTTTTCCAAATCGAGGCACCGCTGAGGCAGGCTTTACACGATGACGATAGCGCAGCGACATTGAAGCAGATTTTGTACATAAAAGATGATCGCTCTGATTGGTTTTAAGTCTATCCAATTGCGCCCAGAGGCATTGGAGCGGCGTCCGTTGGTGACGCCCCTTTGGAAATGGGCTGTGAATGAACCTTCCCCAGACCCACTGGTGTCAACCAGGCTATTGTCTTTTTGCATCTGTCATGAATTTATGTGTAACTGGTTTTTCATTTGTTCCAATAGACAGCAGAGTGAAGAGTCGTCCAGTGCAGAGTGTTTGGAGGATTTTAGGGATCCAGTCTTTTTAACCATTGGACACCAGAGAGATACTGCAGAAGACACGTGTAAGTTTAACTATGTACTTCACGTCTGGTTGCAGGTTCTATTCAAATTCATTTGACCTTTTGGAAACCACAGGCATACGGCTTACGTCTTGGCCAACTGAGGCAATAGATACAAAATAATTACCTTTAATGAATCTGAATGAAAACGTTTGTATTTAGTTGTTACAGGGAACAGCCATCGTTCGAAAGCAAAGAAGAATCTTAAAGAAACAATGCAAAAACTATACACCGTGGCATACGAAGGCCATAGTGACCAACAGACTTTTCTGGAAAGCACCTACACAACGCTCTACGTCATCGCTGGAGAGAGTGGAAATCCACATGCAGAGCATGAGTTCAGGCACCTTAAACGTAAATTGGAACGACGATCTTCTACAAATTCAGTCCACCTCTGTGAAATCTTCAAACGGTCACATGGCCAAGAGAAACCACCCAGAACAGTCCTGACGAAGGGCATTGCAGGAATTGGAAAATCATTTTCTGTGCAGAAATTTATTCTTGACTGGGCTGAGGAGAGAGCTAACCAAGACATTGATTTTGTTTTCAATCTTGCTTTCCGAGAACTGAATTTGAGTACAGAAAACAAAAGCTTGCATAAGCTCCTGACTGATCATCACCCTGCGCTCTATGATCTGAGAGATTCAGAAGATTTCGTCAAAGCCAGGGTTATCGTGATCCTGGACGGCCTGGATGAAAGCAGACTTCCACTGGACTTTGAGAACAAGCCGGTAACATCTGTCAGTGAAGTAACATCTGTTAGTAATCTCCTAGTGAACCTCATCCAGGGAAACCTTCTTCCTGATGCCAACCTGTGGATAACATCCCGTCCAGCAGCAGCCAGTCAGATCCCTGCAGAGTTTGTTGACATGGTAACGGAGATACGAGGGTTCAGTGACCCACAAAAAGAAGAATACTTCAGGAGGAGATTCAGTGTTGACGTGAGCCTTGCTGACAGGATCATTTCACACATTCACTCTTCACAAAGTCTCGACGTCATGTGCCACATCCCGATCTTCTGCTGGATTTCGGCCGTATTATTTCAGGAGATCTTTGGGGGAGAAGAGAAAGCTGAAACTCCCCAAACTCTCACAGAGATGATGGCACATTTCCTGTTTGCCCAGACAAAACGCAGAAGCAGAAAATATGACAAGAAGACTGAGGAAAACCAAGAGAGACTTCTCATGACACACAGAGAATTTCTTCTGAAACTCGGCAAGCTTGCATTTGTTCAGCTGCAGAAGAACAACCTCATCTTCTACGATGAAGACCTGGAAGACTGTGGCATTGACATACGAGAGGCATCCGTCTACTCTGGATTTTGTAGCGCAGTTTTTAGGGAAGAAGAAGTCTTTTCCCAGAAAAAGATCTCCTTCTTTGTGCACCTGACCATACAAGAGTTCTTTGCAGCTCTTTTTGTCTATGACTGTTTCACCAACAAGAATACAAAAGAGCTCGGCAACTTCCTCGATCTGAAGGACGAAGAACATACCTTACTTGATCTTCTGAAGATGACCGTTGACAAAGTGTTGGAGAAAAAGAACGGCCATCTGGACTTCTTCTTGCGATTCCTCCTTGGCCTCATGGCAGAACCAAACCGGAGAGTCCTTCAGGGTCTGCTGACATCGCCGGACCCAAGCCAAGATACCCAAAAGAAAATCTTGACTCACCTCAAAGCCATCCGAAGAAAGGCCCTCTCTCCAGACAGTTGCATCAGCCTCTTCCAGACCATGGTCGAGATGAGAGACAACAAAGTCAAAAACGAGATTCAGGAATATCTTAAATCGTCTGATCGTTCAAAAACAGAGCTGACTCCACTGCACTGCTCTGCGCTGGCCTACATGCTGCAGGTATCAAAGAATGATCTGGATGTGTTGGACTTGAAAAGTTACAACACATCAGATGTAGGCCGAAGGAGGCTGATACCAGCTGTGACGACCAGCAGAAAGGCCATGTAAGTTTACTTTCTCTGTAATATGTGACATAGATATATATATACACACATGCTTTCAACAAACTGGTTTGTAGCCAACTGCTGCGCAAAATTGGTCTGAATATCAGTTTGTCAGTTTCAAGTTACAAAGATTGTCAAACGCGCCACAAGTTCCAATTTCAGAAAGGTGTGGGGGACTAGGTGGTAAATGCAGTTCAAAGATCCTACAAGCTCTTTATTGGAAGCATACTGACGCCTTAAGAAATAATAATTGTGATCCTTGAATGAACATGTATGGTTAGTTCTGACCAAGAAGAGCAGGATTGTCTCCTTGTATCGCATATTAGTTTTAAAAACATCAATATTTATGGATGTATTTTTTTTAAAACTACATTTTTCTCATTACATTATAACTTCAATATCCACCCTTAGACTTGCAGACTGCAAAGTGACTGCAGAGTTGGTAGAGCACCTGGCTTTGGCCCTCAAGCACCCCTACTCAGTTCTGAGAGATCTGGACCTCAGCAACAATGACTTGACAGATTCAGGAGTGGAGCTGCTATGCGATGGACTACCAAGTCAATGCTGCAAATTGGAGACACTGAGGTATTAACACAAATAAAGGACAGTAACATATAATGGTAATGGGCGGACAGGTAATCTTCCTACTATCATAGAAACATTCATGGTCCCCAGAGGATGGATCCCAATTACTGACATTTCATCTAGCGCCATCATAGGGTCAACATTTTTACATATTCAATAACTCTCTCTAGATCTTCAGGACGGATTGACAAAACATTTTGTACAAACATTCATGGTTCCTAGATGATAAATCCTTCTGACTTTGGTGACCCCTTGACTTTTTCTCTACCTGTTATGGTTTAAAGCAGGGCTTGTCAAAGTTCGGACCAATGGCTGCATCCGGACCAAATGGCACGTGACACTTCATAAGGTCAAAACACACGGTGTGTTATGACCTTATGAAGTGTCACGTTTTCTATTTCTATAAACATTTTGTATTGGTCAATAAATGGTTAATGATGTTGAATATACAAGTGTAACAAATCATAGTTGATCCGTGATCCGTACAGACTTGAATGTATGTTGCTAAAAAGTTATAAGTGAGTTGATTAAAGGTTATTTTGTTATTGCCAATCATTTCGGACCTCTGACCTTGAATAAAAATCCGATGCGGAATTTGAATAATACTTTTAAGAAACTCTGGTTTAAAGTAAGTGTTTCGACAATTTCAAGGAAATATAATTTACTTTAGCGATTCTTTTTTGATAGCTACAGCCTTCTCAACAGCGCCAGTTCTACAATACATAACCCATTTAAAGGCCACTCATCATTTTAAGCCTACCATCTTTTCAGTCTTTCAGAGATCTGTGGAAATACATCTGTAATCTGCATGCTAATAAACCAAACACTGTTTTCTCAGGTTGTCAGGTTGTCAGGTAACAGGGGAAGGATGTGCTTATCTTGCCTCGGCTCTGGAGTCCAACCCTTCCCATCTGACAGAGCTGGACCTGAGCTACAACAATCTGGGAGAATCAGGAGAGAAGCTACTCTCTGAGCTGATGAATGATCCACAATACAAGCTCGACATACTCAAGTAATTATAAAATACAACATTATTTACTTTCATACTGAAGGAAATACGTGTTGAATACTGTTACAAATCCACTATGGTGAGATTGAAGTAATGACGACACTAAAATTCTAAATTCATGATAAAAAAAACAACTTAATTTGCTTTAGTTCTAGTTACTGCTTACATGTAGCCACATATTTCAGTATTACCACTAATCGGAAGTTGGGGGGAATCTTATTATCTGACTAAATTCTAAAACTTAATTAAACATCAACCCTTAAATATTTTCTCAACAGCGTTGAACATGGTGGAAGTCACAGGATGGAACCAGGCTTTAAGAAATGTAAGTATCTGCATATTCACTGGTGGAAAGAAATGTTTTGAACTCTCTCGAAATAAAGTGTTTTCTTACCTCCAGATGCCTGTGAGCTCACTTTGGATCCCAACACAGCCCACAAGAACCTCCTTCTCTCTGAAGGGAACAGAAAAGTGACCTGGGTTGACGACGAGCAGCCATCCCATCACCAAGAACAGGTGCTGTGTGAACAGAGTCTAAATAAGCGCTGCTACTGGGAGGTCGAGGTGTTTGGACCCTTAAGCATTGGGGTCACATACAAAGAACCTGACCAGAAAGGGAAGACGAATGAGATGGGACACAATGACGAGTCTTGGTGTCTAGTTTTCTCTAATGATGGCAATTACGTTTTGCACAATAACGAGAAAGTAGATGTGACTTCACTTGGATGGCGCTCTAGTCGGGTGGGAGTGTATCTGGATTGGCCAGCTGGCACTCTGTCATTCTACAGAGTTTCTTCTGATAGTCGGACCCGCCTTCATACCTACAAAACAACGTTCAATGAGCCCCTCTATCCCGCTGTTAAACTTGAACATACTCAGTCTTCTGCATTCTTTTATCAGCTAATATAATCAACCTTTCAATGCATTCACACTAGAGCCAATACTTTCTGTCAGAATTGGTTATTTCCCATAGAAGGTATAAACAAATAGTTGTATATATAAACAAATAAGTTGTAGACTCTCGGGTTTCACAATTAAGTAAATTTACATCCTAGAAGTTTGAAATGAGGTTACTGTATTTGATAATCCATTGATTGAAATTTTTGTCATTTGTCAATCCATGATACCAAACAGTGTTAGGATTATGCCATTAACACTTCTGGGAAACTATACTTTTGTTCAATTTTCTTACATTTCATTGAAAAAAAAAACTTGCAATTTATCAAGAGAAAAAAAAATACAAAACACATTAAAAATAAAAATAAAGAAAAACATAAAATACAATAAATCGATAAGAAAAAAAAGCCTGGACTTCTTATATGAAAACGTGTGCAGGCGGGAGGGGGACACTCAAATCAATGATGGGTTTATCACATTGACAACTTTAAAGGAACACACCAACTTATTGGGAATTTTGCTTATTCTCATCTACTAGGTAGACGGTTTCAAGTAAGGAGTTCTTGAACCAATTTCAAGACACACACATAGTTAGTGGTAAATACATATTACTAAAATATTACTTTTAAGACTGCTTAAAAAAAAAATGGAAAGGGCTGCAACTTTTAGTTTCTTTCTCTTAAAGGAATTTGGGAATTTAGCTTATTCACCGTAACCATAAATACCCTTCTCATCTCCGTGCGTACTGTAATGCTGCCTGACACCCCCAGCGGCAGCAACCCATCACAGATCCTGCAGGTGAATGGTTCCAGAAATCCTACTGCTCCGAATTGTAACAAAAATGACAAAATAACGGCAACATGTTCCTATTTATATGTTGTGATTTGTAGAGTCACAGCGTGTACAAAAAACAACGTAACATGAGACACAGCCATCTTCTAACCATAAACAAACCGGGAACTATATTCTCAGACAGGCGAAGCTGCAAAGCAAATCACTCCGCCCAAGTACTATTACTAGTTTGTTTACGGTTAGAAGATGGCTGTGTCTCATGTTACAGTTTTTTGTACACGCTGTGACTATACAAATCACAACATGTAAATAGGAACATGTTGGCGTTATTTTGTCACTTATTCGGAACAGTAGGCTAGTAGGAACCAGTTACCTGCATGTTCTGTGCTCGCCTGATGCCGCTGGAGCCGTCAGACAGCGTTACAGCACGCACTGAGATGAGAAGGGTATGTATGGACTAGTCTAACTCTGGGGGTTACGGTGAATAAGCTAAATTCCCAATAAGTCGGCGTGTTCCTTTAAGAGAAAGACAAATTAAAAGTTGCAGCCCTTTCCCTTTTTTTTAAGCAGTCTTGTAAAAGTAATATTTTAGTAATATGTATTTACCACTAACTATGTGTGTGTCTTGAAATTGGTTCAAGAACTCCTGACTTGAAACAGTCTACCTAGTTCCTGGCAGACTTTTGGCAGCTTAGTGGAGTTTTTTTTGTGTGCTTTGTTAGTTTGTTCAGTGACACATCATACATGAAGCATACATCAATAATAGACATATGGAAATGTATGGCAAAAGTAGCATAAGGTCGATACTCGCAAATCACGTTTTTAGGGAAGTGCATGTCTTATTAAAAGGAGACAAGGTCCGCCTGTAGTTTCGCACCCTGAGTTTGTTGAGGGGTCGCAGTTTTGTGTTAATCAAAATAAATAAAATGACAGGACAGGAGAAAAAACAGTGATATAATGTAACTTTGAGCTTTCATTTCATTTGTCTTTTCATTGAATACCAGTTTATATGTATTATTATTACATATTACATATTATATGTATCAGTGTTATCTTGTGATAAAATAGCTTAACAGTGTAATATTGCTTTTGAGAATAAACCGCAAATGAGGAAAACGAGTGTGGGTGTTTTTTTGTGTGGAAAATGACATTTTTCCGGACTAACCAGTTAAGCAATCTCGTTAGACTTGTGTAGTGGTATATTGCACTGGCCAGCAGCAACAACAACGTTTCAGTAATCTTTTGTGTCTCCTTTATCACAAATATGTAATAAAAAAACACTTCCAAAACTTATAACCTCAACTAAGAACACTAAAAACGCCGTTGTGAATAGCAGGGATTTTGAATTATTGCTTGAATTATTGTTTTAGTAAGCTACACCCAACAGACAGTGTCATCAGTATTGGTTTCTGTGTACACAAACAACAATGGATTGTCCACCTTGTCATATTGGGATGAATGGTTCACTGGTTTGGCTCACAGTAAAGGGTGGGGCAGTCTGGCTGCTTCGCGTCCCAGCTGTCGTCGGCCCCCAGACACACCGAGGGAGGGTGGGGCTTCTTCATCCATGTGTCACAATAAGAGCCCTGACTTCTACAAAAGAAGAACGAAAGAAGAGGCTGCAGGTGAAAGATAATATCGCTGAGTCAAGTTAAGATTGTGTAGGTGTTCTTTGGCCCAAAAATCAAGAAAGCAGTGTTCACTTTGAAAAACCATGTGTAAAAACAAGTGTGGTTTTTTACAGGGAGTTAAGGTGCCAGACTTTCTTGGCCTGTACCCAGTCTTTATTCTAAGCTCAGCTAATTGTCTTCTGACTCAAGCTTTATATTTAACGCATAATCATTATATTAGATCATAAATTGCTGTCTGTATTGTTACTTATTATGATAGTAAAGCTCGACTGATACCGGATTTTTTAAGGCCAATACCACTATCAATCTTTTAAGAGTCTTATAATGATATATTGTCTCGATAGTCATTCCTAAAAATAAATACAAAATAAACTATTTTGATACGGCTTCCTTAGAACCTAACATTTCTGTACCGTAATTTTTTATTTCTCATCAGTCGACATATAAACACATATACCAATATTGTCTCTGTAAAATATATTTGCAATAAGCTAATATCATCGATATTTAGTATAGCAACATAAGCCGTGACATCCAAAGCCACACCGTTAAACATTTAATCACCACTTATCAAATATTTAGCTGACTATAATGGAGGAGAATTATTTATTACTTTAGCCATTATAATTTATCTTTTGTACAAATATTAGGGGGCGCCAATTTCAGCAAATTGCTGGATAGAAAGCTAACAACTGTAGGCTAAACATTTTCAATATTTTACTGAAAAAATGTTGTAATGTTGCAATGTAATGTATTGTTTTAAGCTCACGGTTTCCTGTCAGGACGAAGGCTAACGTTAGCATTTTTCTCTTGGTTTCAGTCCTTATACTAGGTAAGCTAACGTCTCCTGTCTCCACTGTTCACCTAGCATCTAATTGTTGGAAAGAAATTAAATTTCCCAAAATGTTTACTATCAGTCAATTTTCAATACATTTACTGGAGGATAAACAATGTTTTTCCTCACTTTTGTTTACATTATTGTATTGCTGTAAGCTAGGGTGACCAGACGTCCCGAAAAATTCGGGACAGTCCCGATATCCAAGCAGTTGTCCCGAATCCCGAATCCTGCTCTAATTGTCCCGAAAATTGGAGAAAAGTCTCAAGAGCAGACTCTCGAGTAGTTATATTCTGATAGAACATTAAAAACTGTTCATAGTTGCCAAATCTGGCGATACACACTCACCCTGTAGGTGAGCTTTGGGCCCAAATGTACGCGAAATATGCCAGCGCCGGGCCTCCAGCGCAACCCAATCTTAGGAGGTATAGCTTTAGTGCATTTAAACTTTTGTTGTTTCAGTTATTTCATACACACAAAGAAAATACAACCTTTGTGTCCCCTTTTTATGTTATAGAGAAGAAGAAGAGAGCGCAAGTTGCAGCCTTGAGGCCAGGGAAAGTGCCCGTGCAGGCAGCCACGAGAAGGAGTGATTGGATGTTGCTGATGTTAAAGCGCAGCCATTGTGTTTGTTTTGTTTGTTTCATAAGGACACTTGAGTTTATGATTTTAATGATTTTTTTTTATTTGTATTTCCAGGTTTACATGGCAGACAGTTGTATTCCTGAATAAAAATACTTGTCACTTGTCAAAAAGAAAGCGAATAACCGTAAAAATGTCAACCTTACTTTAAGCTACTTTTCAATACTATCAGTCAATTTTTAATTAATTTAGGCTAGTACTTTTTTTTTTATTGTTGTTTGTATGGCTTTATAATGAGTTATTTGATTAGCTGCAGCAGTCTTGACAATGTAACTACTGAATGTCAGAGAGAGAGAGACAGAGAGAGAGAGAGAGAGAGAGAGAGACAAAAGACAGAACGAGTGGTAGAGTGAGCCAGACAAAGACAGAGAGAGAGAGAGAGGGAGAGGGAGAGGGAGAGGGAGAGGGAGGGAGGGACGCTGTCATCACGTACAGCCACGGAAGAGAGGAGAGGGGAGGGGGAGTTTAGCCGGTCTCTCTTCCCTCTGCTGCAGCGTCCATGCTGCTGTCCGACGCTCGTCTCGGTGCATCCCGGTCCTTCGCCGGTGTAGCCTGCCTCCGCTGCATCCCTGAATCCCGGGTTAGCAGAACGCCTTGGACCGGATCGGCTCGGTCGTAGCGGTTCACTCCGCCCGGATCCACCGGAACAGACCCCACCATTGCACCCGGCGGGGGGAGGAAGAGGAGAAAGCATCCATAGCAACAAACCGGTTTAACGACATTATTGGTAGGTGCCTCCCTCTCCGTGTACGTGTGTGTGTGTGTTTGAATGGCGCTGTCAGCACAGCTAAGCAGTGTTTGGGCGGATGGATGGATAAAGTCTTATTCGTTTTATCTGATAAAGAGAGAGACAATCAGCCTACAGGGTTTTTATAATAATCTGATGTACAAGCTCATATTGTGTTGCAGGTACATTTAATTTGACAGCAAATCAATGGGGATTTCTTACACTGGCCTTGCAGGGAATTTAATTTCACAAAGCAATGTGGTTACATTTTCTTAACAATACAACCTCTTTTGCATGTTGGATTTGACTGGAATAATGTGCATGCAAAAGCTATGGAAAGCAGAGAAACTGTGCTCGGAAATTTAAACCTAAATTGAATGCAAACCAAGTGTTCGGTTTTCTCTTTCTGCACCAGGAGAGAAATTTCAAGGCTGAATGTGCCGGTTGTTGCACTTATCTATCTTGTCAGTAATTTTCATCTCTTTTTTCCCCCTCCATTAGTGATGGAGGGGTGTTGAGGACGCTGGAAGTGTGACTAGAGACAGACCCCAAAACCAACCGGATTACCAGGACTACAAACCATCGTGCCAGGTCGAAAGTGGGACTGCTGGGACTAAGCGGGCTTGTACCAGGTCCACACAACAGTGTACTGGGTTTAGAGCCAGATCGCTGAGGGGACCGCTGGGTCACTGGGAAGGCAGGAAGGGTCACTGCGAGGGCACGGTAAAACCGTTAAATAGAGAGTACCTCGGATTTTTCAGTTCCGTTGACATGGATAGAGTCCGTCTAATGACATCAAAGTGCCGAAGAGGCCTTTAGCAAGAACTCTGATCTCTCTGGATTGATGCATCAATGAAATACAAGAATCTATGATTCTTCTAGTGCAGAAAGGACTGTGAAGTTCAATAAGGATACCACAGGATTTACAAAAAGCAGTATCTGATCTCCAGAAGGACACTGGGGCTACATCTGCTACCTTTTTACTCGTATTACACCTGGGTTACAGAAACTTAAATTAAACTAAAAGGTACAACTGCAAGGACCAGATACAGGTTACATAAAAAATACCTTTTTTTGGGGGGGCCTACTTGTCTTGATTCTCTTTCAACAGGCCAACTGGACTAGTAGAAGTCTTTAGAAATCGGCACGTTGAACGTCACAGGGACGAAAGCTGAATTTTGAGAATCTAAAATCGCATTTTGAGGACTACAACCAGATTATGGTGTTTATAAATCAAGCTTCTGGTTCTACAGTACTCTTCATGGGATTATAAAAAATATCCTGGTGCTAGAAAAATTATTTGTAGCTACTGGGTCTACAAGCGAGTCGCCAAGCTCAAACCGAAGGTATTAATCGCTGTCACAAGCTAGAAACTAGGTTTATCTTTGTTGGAAGATGAATCTTTTGTAGCACCTGTCTCTGTTGAACGCTATACCGGACCAGTATTCACCATGTCTTTGAGTAAGACCCTCGAGCTGGAGCACTTTGACGAACGCGACAAGGTTCGCCGGGGACGCTCCACCCGCACCAAGAGAGAGGACTCCAGCGCTGGTGGCGGGGGGTCCGGCCCCAGTTCCCGGGGCAGCAGCCTGGTCCCTAGCCCCGCCCACAGCGCCAACTGCAGCTACTACCGGACCCGGACCCTGCAGGCGCTCACCTCGGAGAAACGGGCCAAAAAGGTTCGCTTCTATCGCAACGGAGACCGGTACTTCAAGGGTCTGGTGTACGCCGTTTCCAGCGACCGGTTCCGCTCCCACGATGCGCTGCTAATGGAGCTGACGCGCTCGTTGGCAGATAACCTGCATCTGCCGCAAGGGGTGCGCACAATCTACACTTTAGATGGCAGCAAGAAGATCACCAGTATGGACGAGCTGGTGGAAGGTAGGAGTCTCTCTTTGCTCTGTTTCGGTTACCGTTAACTTACCTCTAGTCTGTATCCTTGCAGTCCCACTTCCGGGATTGCTCCGGTGGCAGGAAATTCCACCGGATGCGTGTATTTAGTCCGTTTCCTTCCGCTTTCTCTTTTCCCTTCCGCTTTCTCTGTGTTGGCGTGTTGGCGTTCTAACCTCCGGTTAGAACGCTATGGTTAACAATGGCTAACTGCTCCTCAGATCTCTGCAGGGTAAATCCAGACAGCTAACTAGACTATCTGTCCAATCTGGTGAAGGACTATGTAATTCTTGTTAAAAGTAAAGCTACTGTCATAGGTTGTTCCCTTTATTACAACTAGGGGTCGACCGATACTGGTTTTTCAAGGCCGATACCGATTATTAGTAGTTAATGAAACCGATAACCGATATTTGGAACAGATATGAATTCACAGTGAAAACGGAAATCTTTAAGTGAAAATCAATATTTTGGAACGTTACAAATTGCAGCACTAAATTGCTTTAGGCAATTATTGAATAAATGAGAAACTTTGACCATAATCCCCAGTAACAGAGGGTCAGATAGTGTGTGTGTGTGTGTGTGTGTGTGTGTGTGTGTGTGTGTGTGTGTGTGGGGGGGGGGGTCAGACTCAGTGGTGAGTGAAACTGAAGCAGAGGGACAGACTCAGAGCTGTAGCTGAGCCAAAGTAGAACACTTTTTTTTTTTAAAGATTATTTTTTGGGGGATTTTAGGCCTTTAATTCCACAGGAATGAAGACATGAATTGGGAGAGAGAGAGAGGGGGGGGGGAATGACATGCAGCAAAGGGCCGCAGGTCGGAGTCAAACCTGGGCCCGCTGCGTCGAGGAGTAAACCTCAATACATGTGCGCCTGCTCTACCAACTGAGCTAACCCGGCCACAGAGCACTTTTTAATTCATGAACTTTATCGGTTATCAGGCAAATAAAATACAGATACAGATAATCTGCAAACTGCCAAAAAATGGCCACGATAATCGGTCTACTAATACTAATTAATATTTTTGGACAAAAAAACCCTGTTTTGTATGACACACACACAAAAAACGATTCCTGGTGTTTAGCTGCCTTCCAGACTTCTACGTTGTCACTCTGCCAAAACTGTCTCTCATAGGAATAAATGGACATAATAGTCTACTTCCACTCAGTGGTAATTGTCCAGGCTAACTGTCACTCCCTCCGTCAATAAATCAATTGATCTGTTCCTCTTTAAACTTCCTCACGGTCTCCTTCCTCTCTGCTCTCGGTCTGTCTCTGTTGGGCAAACACACTTGAATTATTTATTTCCGTGTACATCAACAGCTGAATAATTATAAGAACATAAATACAAACAGTTACTCAATACAGAGACCATCAGGTACATAGTTTTTACTTTACTTTTTCACCTTGTGAGTGAGTTTTCAGGGATTTACATCCACAACAAATCTTACATCCACCATCCGATCAGACTGCGTTTCTTTCCCTCACTGGCATCGTTGGGTTACACTTTTTTAAAGATGAAGTAGGATCCGTTGCCAGACCAGCAGCTGAGTAACATCACTTCTCATCAATATTGATGTGTGTGACTGGTTGTAATGTCCACTAATGAGCGTTAGAGCCAGGAAGCTGTTCAGCCGGAGACATACTAAAAGACAGATGCATCACTCTGAAGCACTTTGTGGAATTAATAACTACAAACAGAGCAGACCGTGACATGGAAAGGGGGAAACTTGTCATTCATGACATTTCTCTGTGCATTGGAGCTGCAAACGGAGGAAAAATAAACTACAAAAAGGCTTGCAGCAGATTGATTAGCTGCTCTGAAAAATCTCTGTTGGACTTCACATTTTCGGGGTGAAGATAGGAACGATTACCACATTTATGGCTTGTGAACAAGTCAAGATGGTAGGGCTGGACAATATATTGATATAATATCCACATCCATATATATGAAGCTAGATATCGTCTTAACCCTCCTGTTGCCCTCGGGTCAAATTTGACCCGTTTTCAAAGTTTCTATGTCAGAAACATGGCTTTCTTTTCAACCAAATTTTCTAAAAATAACACGGATGGTTCCATACGCTAATTGATGATCACTACTTTTATGGTCTACCCTGTGATCATCCATGAACATATATTTCTCTGACCTTAACTATTAGTCGAGATAATTCCTTATTGCTGCTTATTTTACTCAATAATTTCATGTAAATTAGATTTATTCACCATCAATTCCATAAAGAAGTGTAAAGCTAGTGGTAATAAGTTATGAAGTTGGCCAAAAAGATGTGATAATTTATAGGCTAATTTATGCTTAACCGGAGAGCAAGTGCATGGTCGACAGGAAGACAATACGAGGGTTAAATTATGGATATCGTAATATCGTGATATGACACAAGTGTTGTCTGTTTCTGGTTGTAAAGGCTGCGTTACAGTAGAGTGATGTAATGTTTCGAAATTAGACTGTAGCCGTTTTATTATTTTCCTTTACCAACGTGATTATTTATCAAAACTCTCATTGTGTTAATATTTTGTGAAAGCACCAAAAGTGAACCCAAGAATATCGCCGCAATATCGACATTGCTTTATTTGGTCAAAAATATCATGATATTTGAATTTGTTTTCATATTGCCGAGCTCTATAAGATGGTTGTTCAATTGTGAAGTTGGGCGTGTATATAACATTCCAACTTCCATAGAAATTGGGTCCAATTACCTTTGACAACTGACTACACATACACATACACATATATATATATATATATATATATATATATATATATATATATATATATATATACATATATGGTGGATATATGTTTGGTTTATAAAATGTCAGAAAATGGTGAAAAATATGGATCAGTGTTTCCCAAAAAGCCCAAGATGACGTCCTCAAATGTTGCTCAACAGTGTTTTTTGCTCCCAACTGCTCCTTCCAGGCAGCGCTGCGACCGCTGCAGTCAAGGCACCTAACCCTAACCATAACCATAACCAGTGCCTCCCAACGGTGCCTTGTCTCAAACCAATTATAAAAATAGTTGACAACTAATCGATTCATCTTTGCAGCTCTATATATAGATATAGATGTTTTCTGTCAGCAGGATTACAGAAAACTACTAGCCCAATTTTCATTACACATGGTCCAAGGGTGTAGCTTGGGGCCAATTCAATTTTGGAGCGAATCTGGGATTCACGGACAAAATATTTTTCACTTTCGTCAAACATTGCGAGATACAGTTGAGGCCAAAATGATTAGCCCCCCTTATGAAATTAGACAGAACTCTTGATTTCTCCATGGAAATGACCATTAACAAGTGTTTATAGTGTATTTGTTTCCAAAATAAATAAGACAAAATGTCCACTAAGTTTGATTAGGATATTTTATTGATGTATAGAGTTGAAACAAGAAAGGGCAAAAATGAGACGTCCAAAATGATTAGCCCCCTGGCCATTAATAGTCAATAGTGTAGCCTTTCTGAGCCACAACTGACAACAACCTCTTAGAGTAGTTCTTTACTAGGTTGGCACAGGTCTCCTGTTGGCCCATTCTTCCATTGCAAATTGCTCCAGCTGGTCCAATTTGGACCAGCTGGACCATGGACATTCACTTTGAGCACCCGCCACAGATTCTCAATAGGATTGAGGTCTGGGCTCTGTGCGGGCCACTCCAGGACCTTGGTTTTGGTATCCTTCAGGAACTGATGGACCAATTTCCATGTATGCTTTGGGTCATTGTCTTGTTGACAAGACCCAGCGACGACCTAAGGCTAGACTACGAGCAGATTTCTGGATATTATCCCTCAAAATTTCAACATAATATTCTTTTTTTATGATGCCATGCACCCGAACAAGGCTCGCTGTGCCTGAGGCTGCAAAACAGCCCCACAGCATGATGCTCCCACCACCATGTTTAACTGTGGGAACTGTGTTCTTAGGGTTGAAGGCCTCTCCCTTTCTTCGCCAAAAATAAGCAACATCCATGTGCCCAAACGGTTCCAGTTTAGTCTCATCAGACCAAAGGACAGCTTTCCAAAACTCATCTTTTCCTCAGTCTGGCTGTGATGTGCCGCTCTTTGAGTAAAGGGATTCTTCTGGGACGATGGCCCTGAAGCCCAATCACGATGAAGAGCCCTCACAACTGTGAAGAGGCCAGGTCAGCAACAATCTTCTTGGCAGATGTCCGGGGCATTTTGCTGACATCTCTGACTATTTTCCTCTCCAGAGTTCTTGAAATCTTGCGCTTACGACCACGCCCAGATTTGTTTCTTACAGAAATTGTCTCCTTGTACTTGGCAATGATGCAACGTACAACGGTTCTAGACACTGTGAAACGCTTGGAAATGGCAGTATAGCCTTCCCCCTTATCATGAGCCTCCACTATCTTCTTTCTGAGCTCAAGACTGATTTCCTTTGTCTTTGGCATGGTGAATAAAAGTAGTCCCTCTCAATAATGTGTTCAAGTGCCCTGTTCCTTGGAGTCCTTTTATGCTGATTGAATGCTCAGGTGTTGTTTGAAAGCTGATTGGTTAATTAGGTGTGTTTTGAAAGCAAAAATTCACATGGGGGCTAATATTTTTTTTCCCATTTTTTCACTATATTTGATATAAAGCAAGCCTAAAAATGTATTTTATATTCCAAAATGTACCAAAAGCTACTAAATAGCACTGGTGAATGTTTGATTATATCAAGTTTTATCAATGCTGCAAACATTGGGAAGATTTTTAGGAAAATGCTCCATAATTCCTTGGGGGCTAATCATTTTGGCCTCAACTGTAGGGCATTTGTGCTGCATTCATGTGCTGTCGAAATAATGAGAAAAATGAGTTCCTGTCCTATGTTTTGTGGTTAGTCAGCGAGGTATTTGAATAATCCAGAGCAGTCATGTCCAGCTGCTTTGAATAGCAAAGTGAAAGTAAAGCACATGGAGAGACAAGGTCGCACGCACGCGCACATACACACACACACCCCCCCGGCAGAGTCCCACCCCCGGCAGAGTGTGTGTGTGAATATGATTTAGGGATAAAAGAGAGAAAGGTGTGTATATGAGGGTTACAGAGGCTGACAAGTAAGTGTTAGAAAAAAGGAGGAAAGATAGCGAGCTCTGCCGGCAGTTATCTACAGAGAGGTAGAGAGAGGTTCAGTAGCACTAGGAGAGAGAGAAGGTGAGCCATTTTTAACCATATAAGGTAAAACGGGAGAGTGGCTGCGGGCTACTGTACACGTGATTGGCTGCAACCTGCCGGAGAGAATAAAGGATTTATAATTTCAATACAAAATGTTTAATTTATTAAAGCATCACTCACAGAAGATGCATTATTGGGCTATAAAGATGTTTTTTTAAATCAGGTTCAACTGACTGTTTGCTAAACCTCTTCCTGTGTAGTTCTGATTAAAGATTCCTCCACATGCTGACGCGCTGTGTATTAGGAATAAAAACGTGTATTTGCATTTAGACGTTTAGATGGTGTTTTTTGCCTTTATAAATGAAAACAGAAAACACAAGTGTAAAGAACTGATTAAACTGTGTTTATCTGCTCTAACATAAGCTGCAAATATTACTAGAAATGCAAGTATTGATCGGCTGGTGATCGGAATCGGCCTAGAAAATTGAAATCGGTGCATCTCTAAATATTAGCGTACTAGCTCACTATCGAAAAATGCCTCGTCATTCATTACCAAAGTTGAAAACCTAAAGAGTAAATCTCATCAGCGTTAGTGAGCCAATAAGCATGCAGCATGCCAAGATCTACATGAAATAATGTTTGTGATTGGCTGGAAAACCTCTGCGTTACGCACAGAGACGGGGCCCACGCGTGTGTGTTGTATTTTAAAAGACTTGACTGCAGTGTGCGTCGCATAAGTGGGAGAAAAAAAGATTTACATAAATATATATATATATATATATATATATATATATATATAGCCTATGAAATAAATCCTGAAATAAACGAGGAAATAAATAAATAAATAGTAAATATATAAATGAGTCAATATAGTTAAATAAACAGGTTTTTATTTCAAAAAAGATCTTTTTAAACGGACTACATTTGTTTATTTCCGGGGACTTTTATTTCCTAATTTATTTAGCTTTTTTTTTTAATTGTATATAATAAGCTTAGTGTTCATGGCAGCCATTAGTAAACTTCACTACGCCGTAAACATCACGTTGTAGAGACATTTGATACTTCCTGCAGACAAATCCTAAAATGAGTTGCCTTTATTTTTGTGTCAATTATTTTATAGGCCATTTTTATTACTTAATGCCAGACCCTCAATCTTTCGGATTTGGGTCTGGATTTCCAGGCTAAATAAAAGTAGGGACCAATTTAAAACAAGACCAATTTTACCAATTTAAAAAAATCATATTTTTTTAATTCAATGGCCAAAAAAAGGCATTTTTAAGTTAATTAGTTTAACCCTCTGTGTTGTCCTCTCTCTGCTCAGGCGAGTGCTACGTTTGTGCCTCCAACGAGCCTTACCGAAAGGTCGACTACTCCAAGATCTCCGTCCCGAGCTGGAAGCCAGGCGCCGGCGCCAGGGCGGGAGCTACGACCTCCAGTCGACCCGCCACGGCGTCCACGGGGGTGTCAGCGAGCACCGTGGCCGCCAGCTCCTCTAAAGATCGTCCCGAAGGCCGCGAGGGCCGGGAAGGCCGGGAGAGCAAAGACTTCATCAAGCCCAAGCTGGTGACGGTGATCCGCAGCGGCGTGAAGCCTCGCAAGGCGGTGAGGATCCTGCTGAACAAGAAGACGGCGCACTCCTTCGACCAGGTGCTGGCCGACATCACGGAGGCCATCAAGCTGGACTCCGGCGCCGTGAAGAGGCTGTACACGCTGGATGGGAAACAGGTGAGAGGATGTTTGTTTTTGATGGTGTAACTCTTTTGTAACGAGTAAGGCCGGGTACGGAATTGGAGGGCTGCACGATATGAGGAAAATATGCGATTCTTTTGACTGATATTGCGATACGATTCACGATATTGGAGGGAATGATCATTTTTGGATAATTATTCTCATTTTCAATGAAAAGAAAACATTCTTTTTAAAGAATTTTGTGTGATTTATGCGAGAATCTATACAAAACAAAGATTTTTTCATTAGTCTGTAGGATATGATGTGTAGGATGGACCATCTCTGCAGCACCGAATGGTTTGACACATATTTTGCCTTTAACAAATATTGCCTCGCGATTTGGATATTGCACTAGTTCATATTGCGATTTTGATAAAATTGCGATTAATTGTGCAGCCCGACTGAATTCAATATTTTTTAGGCACCGACCGAGTTGCCCTTAAAATATCGAGTATTGAAAAATGCCTCGTCATTCAATAACCCAGTTTCAATACCTAAGAAGTAAATCTCATCAGAGTCAGTGAGCCAATAAGCACGCAGCGTGCTTCTACCGAGATCTAATAATGTCTGTGATTGGCTGTCTCACGTTACATGCAGGAAAAACTCTACATTACGCACAGAGACGGGGCTTGCGTAGAAGGAGCCCAATTTTCCCACATTTCAAAGAAATTTTTTTCCACTGAAAATTGGGCCCTATGTTCCTAGGGTTAGGGGATAAAATGTGATACAAATTTATGAAAAAGGAAATGTGGGAACAAAGGGTCTAATTTTGGAAAAAAATCCTTAGAAATGTGGGAACGTAAATACAAAGATTTGTGCCGTCATAATGTAATGTTGTAATTTGTTTCATGAAATCGCTATAGAAAAAAGTAGTATCGTTATCAAAGATTTTGTATGATGCCCAGCCCTAGTTATGAGATACTCGGCTGCTTCTGTGGACAAAATGTTTGTTTAGACATCAGGTTTTGGTGCCGTTCAACAAATCCAGCGACTAAATGGTGCAAGTGCTCCTCCGTTGGTCCCATTTCCAGAGTTGGGAAGTTGTTGTCGATTTGATTTTACGTACAAACATTTGCCATAGCACAACAATATTAATATCTGTAAAATATTGATCTAATTATTGTGATATCATCCCTGAACCGAGACCTAGAATCAGACAACACAGGCTGAGCGAAAGTAGAAAAAAAAAATCAAATTACAGCACTTTATTAGAAAGTTTCTGCTGAATTGTGTTGAATACCAGGATTGGTTATGAATAAAAAGAGCGTCTTTAAGATGCACCTATCAGTTTGAAGTGTTGGGACAGTGAGTTCAGTCTCTTTTGAAGCTTAATATTTGGTACTTTCAGTGAAATGTGTCTGTTCAAAGCCGTGGAACTTTCGACAGTCAGCTCAAGTAAATTTGTATGACTTTGAATATGCTCTGATCCTCCTTTGTGCACCTCATATTGAGTTAAGGATTGTGGATTACAACGTTCACTGGCACGGCTATTTTTAACACAGACACACACACACACACACACACACACACACACACACACACACACGCTTTGAAGTTACAGATAAGGCTGTCGGCTGTGACACAATGGCAGCGGAGAGCTGAAGAAAAGCAGAGCCAGCAGGGAGCTTGTCGGGGCGTCGGTGTGACTGAATGAAGGTTGTCGCAGCGAACGCAGCTCAGATTTAAAACACACATCAGCGTCAGACCCACAAACACACAACAGACTGCACACAATAACCACAGTCCTGTTTGCACTTGCTCAGACGTTGCTGCAGCATCGGCCTCGAGGAAATGAAAGCACTACGCTGCCTTCAAAGTAAAAGCATCCGTTACATTATAACTCTTGAGCGTTCTTTTTAAATGTTGAAGTTACACAAGTAAGACATACAAACGCCACAGAAAATACAAGAACAGACTACAAAAACAACATTAAACAATTGCTAAGATTTATAGAGTTAGGTGCAAAAAGGACAACCCAAAATAACAAGATTGAAGGATGCTTTTGGTGGATTTCAGAAGCTTCTGTGTATCGGAGTTTAACAGCCGAGAAGCATTAGCATACTTGCTATATTAAAAGAATTGGTTATACTTTACTTGAAGGTGTCTACATAAGAGTGACATGACAGTGTCATGAACACATGACACTGTTAGAACCCTAACTCTAACCCTAACTTGTCATGACAAAAACCGAATGACAATGTTATGTCAGAAACGTTTATGACTGTTTTGCTGTTTATGACACGTTCATGATAGTGTCCTGTCACTCTTATGTAGATACCCTCACGTAAAGTGTAACCAAAGAATTAGAGCAGGCTTATCTATCAATTTTTGTTCAAGATTATCATCAAACAGATGTCTGTACATTTTAGTCCATATATTTAGCAAAATCCTGCACATCCTGTTAGTGTGTTTTGTACAAATTCAAAAGTCCTATCGTCATATTTGTATAGCAGTCACCTTTTTAACAAACTGAAAATACACATAGACATCCCACTGCGGTCAGGTCAAACCCAACTTTTAGGAAATCAGAGCTGATGCAATTAGTAGTCATTTCACAGAAAATTAATTAACATTTATGTTGATGATCAACTGATGGTTTAAGTATTTTTTTTTTGAAGCATAATACCCCGTTTAAACTGAGACATTTCCCTTCGTTTGTGCCCTTCGTTTACACGCAAACAGAGAATTCGCCTCTGAAAAAGATTCTTTCTAAAAACTCCTGTTTAGGCAGCCGAGGAAGTGAGGAAGTGATTGGTTGCTGTTGTTGCTATTTTCGGGATTCTGATTGGCTAACGTGGGCTTGAGCTTCTCGTTACAACGCCACCTGCAGGTTTGGCGTGCTCTTGACGACATTGACGGCATATATATATATATATATATATATATATATATATACACACGGATACATGTAAACAAACACTTGTCCGCCAGCCACGTGTAAACGTAGCATAAATGCCAGAAATTCTAAGACAAAACAAACAATTTGAAGACATCAAGTTGAGCTTTTGGGAAATTGTGATTTGGGTATTTTTTTTATCAATAATGAAAGCAATCGTTAGTTGCAGCCCTATTGGGATTTTCATGTATGAATATGTCATCTTTCAACCGGACAGCCATGAAACTTTTATAAACCGTCAGCTGTTTAATATTGACTTGTTGTTAGTTAGTTTATAATCCTATTTTGAAGGACAGACAGAACCGTGAACAGGAAACGCTGAAATACTGATAAGTTTACTCAAAATGAAAGCTTTTATTTTGAAGGCAGTGTGTCATAATGAAGGCTTTTATTCTCTGTCTGCATCAGACGGCTTACAGACTCAGTCAGTCTGAATGAAACAGAGAGAGAGAGTGTGTGTGTGTGTGTGTGTGTGTGTGTGTGTGTGTGTGTGTGTGTGTGTGTGTGTGTGTGTGTGTGTGTGTGTGTGTGTGTGTGTGTGTTTGACCCGTCGTCCTTTCAGTTTGTGCAGCCACTTCGAGCAGCAGGACAGAAACCCCATCTCACACACACACACACACACACACACACACACACACACACACACACACACACACACACACACACACACACACACACACACACACACACACACACACAGAGAAGTGTGGTCACCATGGTAACCAGCCATCCAGTAACAACCTCGTCCTTGCTCCACACAGAGA